>NC_081772.1:1125000-1167500 GCF_963082965.1 Carassius carassius
CCTGCCAGCAAGCCAATCAGGTTCAAGAATGCGCGGCTCAGCCCCGCCTCCGATCCCTCCCTTACCTTCCCAGCAGCCCCCGGCCATCCCCCCTCCCCCCACCCCCCTTCAGATCGCCCCAGGTGTCCTGCACCCTGCCCCCCCTCCAGTGGCTCCGCCCCTTCACTCCTCCCCCGCCCGTGGACAGCTGGACAAGACTCCGCCCACAGCTGGAGATGGAGTGGTTTTGCCACCTCCTCCACCGCCTCCTCCCCTGCCCCTCCCAGGAAACAGAAGCTCCTCCCCCTACACATCCTCAGGCCCGCCCACCATGCCTTCCTTCCCATCAGGAGCCATTTCGTCGCCGCCCACTCACTCGGGTCACGAGGTGAAGAGGTATCAATCCAACCTGCCGCCAATCAGCGATGCCCGCAGCGTTCTATTGGAAGCCATCCGCAAAGGTAGGCGGGGTTTTGCTCAAGTTCACTTAGTATATGCAAATCAGGTATCTTTTGATAGATATTTCAATAATTTGTATCATATATGTTATATTTAATAACTACAGTCAATAGGTTTATTTTCACAGCTGATTTGTTTACGTCGTTCACAATTTACATTCATTCCCTTCTAAAAGACTTTTAGTACACAGAAAGCTGAATTCAGAATAGCACACTGCTCTTACTATATCTGTCTTTATATATTTTAATATGCTATGCTGCATTAAGCCAGTTTTTGTCACTTTTTGTCCTTTTCATTTTGCTCTGAATCAAATGTTTAGAATTGTCAAAAATTTCTAAAGAGAAATTAAATAGAACAAAATACTTTAGAAATTGCCTACTGATGCACAAGTAGATTATAAAAAAAAACAGCACAAGAAAAAAAGAAACTAAAAACTATCATTGTAAATAAACAAGAAAAACTATGAAATTAGTCAAAGAAAATTATAAATGTAATTATTAAATATATTTGATTTAGAAAATTATATTTAATCAAACATTTAAATGCAATAAATGAATTAATATTACAAAGAAATAATAAAAATCATGAATATAACTAATGAATAAAATCAATCAATTAGAACAAAATTAAACTATATAAATAAATACAATTAACGGAACAAATAAATGCAATATAAATTAATGATTTAAATATGTAGTTAGTAAAATATAAATTAATTATTAAATGTAATTCGTACAAATTATGAATATAATACATTAATAAAATAAAATATCAGAATAATTAAAAATATCATAAAAAATTATTAATTCCATAAATAAATGCAGCATAAATTAATCTAATTTATATAATTAATACTGATATATTAAACAAAATTAATATCCTGATACAATAAAAAAATTATAATTAAAAATATAATTCACATATGTTTTATATATATATATATAAATAATTTTAATATATATCTTTTTAAATGTATAATTAATATGGATATTTTAAACAAAATGAATAAGCTAGTACAATAAAAAGATATAATAAAAATATAATTGCTAAAAATTTTATATATATATATATATTATGTATAAATGCATGAATAAATTAATATAATAAGAAAATATAAATTAATAAAAATTGAATATAATTAATGAATGTATAGATTAATAAATTAAATTAATAAAGAAAGAAAATTAAAAATACTAATTTTACAAAATATATACATGCATTAAATAACAAGTAGCTCTGTTGAAAGGTATGATTGTGAGTTCTAGAGCAAGCAATGCATTAAATATTTAATTTGATTGATATTATGCATCACAGCATTTGCAACGCCAAGAACCTGGGTTTGATTCCCAGGGAAAGCAAGAAATGTGCATTGAATGCATTGCATGTCTCATTGGAGTGTGTAAATGTCAGAGTAAATGCAAGGAGCTTTTCCTGTGTGTGTGTGTCAGGGATCCAGCTGAGGAAGGTGGAGGAGCAGCGGGAACAAGAGGCCAAGCACAAGCGCGTGGGGAACGACGTGGCCACCATCCTGTCGCGCCGCATCGCTGTGGAGTACAGCGACTCCGAGGACGAGGATGAGTTCGACGAGGTCGACTGGACGGAATGAGAGACAGACGAACCTCACGGGAGTCTCAGCTAACCTTCTTCCCAATAAGAGTTTTCCCACGAACAGTCTCCGATCAGTCGTGCTCTAATTCAGGAAACATCAGGACTGCACACGACTCAATCCAATGTTCCCAGAATGCTTTGCTTTAAGGTTTTTTAGCCACATGTTGTGCAACTGATGAAGGAAAATAACCATGTGGGGATGTCATATTTCTTTCATTTGAGTTTATCCGTCTTTTAATTCTCAATAGGAAGAACAAACCTGTTATTGTTCGGCACGAGACAACAGCGTCCTCTTCTGGACACGACGGGAACGTCGCAATGCGGCAGATCCGAATGTGATGGATGATTATTATACACTTTCTACATCATCTCTAAACCATTCTTCCATTTCAGAGATGTGTTGTTTGATGGATCGTTATTATTAATGTGTCAAGATTACTAAAATACATGACTGAATCTCTTTTACAAGTTATATTTCACCTCACAATAATGTTTGTAAAATATTTAATTCAACATGAAATAAGAGATTTAATTTCCATTTAAATTATATATATATATATATATATATAAATAATTTTTAAATATTTAAAATTGTCCTCCAAAATAATAAATACATATTTAAATGTAAACATTAATTATAAAACTGACATTTAGTCCTATAATGCCCTTAATCTTTTTTGTCTTTTAAAAAAGATTTTTTTATTAATATACTTTTTTTTTCTCCCCTAAATTATTTCTTTGATTTTGGGGTGAAATGTGACATGTTTTCATGAGATTTATATATTCAATTATATTGACACCTTCCCATAAAGGTCAAACAAAAAACATTGTGGCCTTTTTTGGGGTCTATAAATTGTAATTTATTGCATTTCTCAATTTAATATATATATATATATGAGAACAGACCTAGTCATATTTCAAAGCAGACTTTGAGAGTGAGCGAGAGATGAAAGCAAACGCTCGTCGTCTGTCTGTCTGTCTCTGTTGGGACTGAACGCTGGTTTCTCTTATGTTTTGTATAAATGTTGATGAGTTGAATGTATTGTGCTGTTACTACTTTTGCCTGCATTTCTCCAGCGTTCGCTGTTTCTATGTTCCAAACGGAAAAAGAGACTCAATCAAAACAAAGATTAAACATGATTTAAAATACTGTATACCGTGTAACGTAATTAACAGTTTACTGTAACAGTTTGGTTGAATTAATAAAAACTGATGTTCAAGGTTCTCACATGATGCTGAATTATGGGGTTGTCCGTTCATAAGAGGAATTGATTCTACAATTTATGTGCATTTACACAAACTTTTACAGGTAAAATGAAGGCATAAATGTACACAAGAGTCATAATCACAGAAAATAATGCATCACAAGCTCGAAGTTGTTGACTTTCCTGCAATGCTGACGCAAAACAAGATTGAAACGCTGATTATTAAAACAACAATGTTTAAAACGCCAAAAATCAGTCCTTTTTTTTTTTGGTTGAGTCTTAAAAGAACCCAAATATCCACAGGTCAGAAATTAAAAGGAAAATATATATATATAAATATATATACTTTAGAAGTTATTTTGTAAATTTATTTGTATATAATTTTATGAAGATTTTTGACATTTTTATAATATTGTTTATTTTGGTGTGAAATATGTCCTTGGAGGAAGCTTCAGAGAATTTCATTAAAACCATTACATAAAGAAATTATATTAAATTGTACATTTTTTTTTTATTATTATTCATTTAATTAATTACTTTTTTTAATTCTGGGGTGAAACCGTTTTCTGAGATTTAGATATCATATATTAGCTTGATCTGAACTACCATTAAAACAAAATAATTACAGATAATTTGGTAGTTTTTATACAGTTGTCACCTTTTTATTACATTTGTTGTTTTTGTGTTTTTTATTTTAAATGGCTTTTGCATACATCAACAATATCCTAAATCTTTTATGAGCTGTCAGTCCATCATAGTATTTCACATTAAATATAAACATGAGGTTTGATTTGAAGCAGATGAAGCCACTCACCAGCGCCGCCTGTCTGTCAATCAGAGAAGTGCATCAGCCCAAATCCAAACTGTAATGAGCTGCTGTGACCTGCAGATGGCGCTGCAGTATCAAAAATCAATCCGTGAGAGTATAACAAAAATGTATACAATGCAAAGCCATCTCACCTAAAAAAAAAAAAAAACAGGAGTTAGCAGCAATTTGCATTGCTTCAACCATCCACCATAGATCCCGCCCTCTCACACTCCACGATTGGTCGATTCTGTACAATGCCTGCACACTATTGGTCAAACTACTTTTCAGTCGTTCCTGTCAGCAAGTATGAAAACAACAAATAGACACAAGATAGAAATTTGATAGACACTTTACCATCCCACGATACAAACAAATCAAGAAAACAAATCCAAACTTGGGCATTTTAGGCAATTATGACATATCTCAATATTAGGCTTTGTCAGTCCAAATATGGCGGATGGCTTGTGTATAGCGGCCTATAGTAGAAGCCACTAATAGGGTATCTAGTGATACATATCCATGCAACGGAGATATCAGCTTAAAACAAAAAAAATTAAGGTTGGCTTGAGAAAGCCTAGTCTGAAAGTTTGAAAATATAGATAGATATGTTAGATAGATGTTGATAGCATGTTTTTAGCATGATTAGCATGTTACTAGTGTGTTTCTAGCATGTTTCTAACATGATTAGCCTTTGGTTAGCATGTTGTTATCATGTTGCTACCATGATTAGGATGTAGTTAGCATGTTGCTATGTTTCTTGTATGAGTAGCATATGCTGTTACCATGATTAGGATGTAGTTAGCATGTTTTTAACATGTTTAGCATGTTGGTGACATGTTTCTAGCATGATTAACATTGTTAAACACACTGCCTACATGTTTTAACATATGTCTAGCATGTTTCAGCATGATTTTACTTATTGCTAGCATGTTTTAACATGATTTAGCACACTGCTGGAATGTTTTAACATGATTTAATACATTGCTAGTAGGTTTTAGCACATTTCTACCATGATTAGCATGTTGCTAGCATGAATTAATACATTGATGGTAAGTCTTACACTAGTATGTTTTTATTTTAGAATGCATATCTTTTTCAGTTAAAACGCTGTTTTAAAATGAATATGCACTAGTGCAGTGTTTCTCAACCTTTTTGGAGTATTGGACCCCCATAATATCTGAAACCAGCCTCATGGACCCCCTACCCCAGTTCTCATCTGCCATCCACTGTTTTCTTTCCAACCACAATGATTTTCACAGTTAAACGCTATGAATGCAATATCAGTGAATGCAAGTTAAGTAAATAATTTTTTTTTAATGACTGGCAACTTGAATTGCATCTGGCCATTTAATTTGATTGCATTGAAATGGCACAACACATTACACAATCAATCACAACAACATTGTCAATTTCAGAACAATATTCTACTGCATTCTGTAAAACATTACATGTCCATTAATGTCCAATTTGAGATTAATATTTTAACAACGTCCATTTGAATGTTACTTTCTTTTGTAAAATTTACACTTTTTAATACTAAAATTTAATTTTACTGCATTAAAATTACACAACACATGCTTCATCTACAACCAATTCTTTGGAACAACATTCTCTTTCAACACATGGAACAGTTTCAACACTGCCATCTATCTAATTTGGCTTTAACTTTTTAACACATCCATCTGAATGTTATTTTGCTTGAATCTTTTGTTTAATGTGAAATTTGCACCTGTTTATCACAAATAAGCTTTTGCATCCTGGGGTGAAGTGTAGCAACAGCAGCAATAAGGTTCCTCTCCAAGCTGAGTCTGTTTCTCTGTTTTGTTTTTATGTGTGCCATGGCTGAAAATGTGACCTCACACAGATAGGTTGATCCAAAAGGCAGCAGTTCATACAGAGCATGTTTCCCAACATCAGGGTACTCCTTTTCAACATTGCACCAAAACTGTGTCAGTGATGTTTCTGAAAACATTATTTTCAAACCCCTATCTGAGGACAAATCAATAAGTCTTTCCTGGAGGGTAACAGGAGCGGTCTGGGTGCAGGTAGACACAAAAGGGTTCCTTATTCAGTCAAGTGCAGAATTATGAACCTCAATGTCAGGAAAATATGATCTGAATTCAGAGGAAATTTTGTCCAAGTGTGCCTGTACTGTCTGCAGAATGCTCACTTTTTCAGCTCTAGCATTAACAAGGCACATGTCCAGCTGAGGGAAACTACTGACATCCCCATTCTGGCATTTCTGACACCAGAGCTCAATTTTCTTCATGAACCCTGAAACTCGATCATACAGGTGTAGGACAGTTGTGTCTTTTCCTTGCAATTCCAAGTTCAAGTCATTCAGCCTGCTGAAAACATCTGCCAGGTAAGCTAAATATGCCAGCCAGCTGTTGTTCTTCAGCAGTGGTGCAAGTGAATGCAAGTGCTCAGTAAGAAAGTCACTGACTTGATCCCGTAACTCAAACAGTCTCTGGAGTGTTTTTCCCCTTGAGAGCCAGCGTATATCAGTGTGAAGCAATAATTGCTGGTGTTCAGAATTTGCTCCATCACATAGTTTTTCAAACAATCTGGCATTTACAGGTCGGGATTTAATGAAGTTGATGATTTTAACAGCATCATTAAGGACTTCGTGTAATTTGGGGCACATACGTTTTGAAGCTAAAGCTTCCCTGTGAATTATGCAGTGAACTGTCTTAATGCCAGGGTTTACCTGTTTTGCGCGTGCGAGGAATCCACGGGTGCGCCCCGTCATTGACACTGCACCGTCCGTGCAGATATGTGAGCAGCGCTGCCAGTTCAACGAGTGCTCCGTGAAAAAAGAGTCCACAACATTAAAAACATCCTCGCCGGTAGTTCTGGCCAGCATTGGCTTGCAGAAAAGAATATGTTCGGTGATATTATCTGTGTCCTTGAAGCGAACAAACGCTACCAGTTGTGATTTGCCACTAACGTCAGTTGACTCATCTAATTGCAAAGCAAAATAGTCAGACCGCTTTAATTTTTCCACCACTTGCGCAAGGATATCCGCAGACATATCATCAATCCGACGGCATACAGTGTCGTTGGATAAAGGCACCGTTTTAATTGCATCTGCTGCCTTCTTGTTGTTCTTGCTGGCACAATTAATTCCTCAGCAACTGAGTATGGTTTTTTCGATTTGGCTACAAGCAAAGATACCTCATATGAAGCAAGCAGGGAAGAACTGTTCATCTGTGTTGCCTCTTTTAGTGTGTCTTGACTTTTCCGAAATTCGGAAAGTTTTCTGTAAAAAAAGTCTGCAGATTTACCTACATATGAAGCATGTCTCGTTGTCAGATGTCGCTGTAAATGGGATGGTTTCATTGCGTGGTTAGACAGGACCTCACCACACAGAAAACATAATGGCTGTGGAGGCTCAGTCGTTGTCATGGTAAACCCAAACATTTTGTAACTGTCTTGATATTGACGTTCTTTTGGTCTGTCCTTTTTAATTCGCTTTTCTGGTGGGCTGGAATTTTCCTGTCTTGTGTCAGACCCGCTGGTAGATGGCCCATCATTTTTTTTAAGCCACCTGTCCATGATTGCTGCTCTCCCCTATGTGACAGTTCTCTGACTGAAATCAACGCGCTGTAAACATACTGGATTGAGTAAAATGGCGGCAAATCGCGGCAAAAATAAATTAGGTCATTTAAAATAATTTGTAATTTCAACCTTAATTCTGGTTTTAGTAATACTAAACAATAAAGCTAAAAAATTAATTTAGGATATTTAAAATATATATATTTTTAAATGGTTTTACGGACCCCCTGCAATTATGTCACGGACCACTTGGGGTCCGCGTACCCCCGGTTGAGAAACACTGCACTAGTGTAAACAGGGCCTAGATGGAATAGAAACAGTACATAGAAGGAAGCTTTATAGAGTTTCAAGGGATGCTGGGTGTTTAAATTTGAACTTTGACAGTTGGAGTTTAAATATTCTTGGCTCGTTTGATCATTCCGCCAATGTAAGCCTATGGGTTTTTTATGATTTTTGATCTTCAATTTTAGGAAAACTGTCCGATCAGTCTGAAAAGAGCAAGCAACACGAGTCAAAATAGTCTGGAGATCTGTGCTAAGTTTGGTGGTTGTAGCTTGAAAACTCTAGGAGTTTTAGCATATCTTTCTCAAGCCAACCTAAAAAGGTGACTTACTGTCACCCTAAAGACTTTAATGCTGTAAGAATGTGATAATGAAAGCCAAAAATATAGGCATATGCTGAAACGTCACTCTTTTATGCGTTTATTGAGCTCCTGGGGCACAGAGACTGAAGTATTTACTACAGTCTGCACTTTCATCTAGTACACTAAGTGTGTGTGAGTGTTGGGCTCTAAGCATTTTCTCTGAATTGAAACATTGCCTGCAATCGATTTTAATAATCTATAATTGTATAGATTTCATAATTTATATAGAAGTATTGTATCGGTATCGATTTTGACAATACTGTTTTTTAAAAGTATCGATATCGTACCGAAAACAAAATAAGTGTTATTTCCCATCCCTTACTCTTAGTAATTTAATAATTTAATAGATTTCATAATTTAAAAGTTCAGTTTAGAAGTGTTATATCGGTATCGACGATACTGGCTTTCAAAAGTATCGGTATCGTATTGAAAACAAAATAAGTGGTATCTCCCATCCCTAGTTTTTATGTATACCTTTTTGTTTTTATATTTATTTATTTTACTGAGACGTTTGTATTACTTGTTTATTTGATTAAACTAACTGTATCCCCCATTTAAGTAGAAAGACTGAAACAGTATCTTTTTTGTAAAACTCCAATAATCAGGTTTTTTTTTAAATTGTATTATTTAGTTTTTTTTTTGTTTTTTTTGCACCAGTCATTTTTAATCTAAATGTCATAACTGGGTTCATTTAATGTTTATTTACTTATTTATATGATTTTTTTTTTCAAACAAGAATGAAACACAAAAAATATATATATACTACAATACATTGAAATATTTTCCAAAAGTTATATTTATTCACTACTACTTTTGATTGGTCATCAATGGAGAACAACTAAAACTATGTGTTATCTAATTTATGATTTGGATGAGTAGGATTTATTGCTAATTTTAACTCGTTGTGAGGGTAAAAGGGATTTCTCACACTGAGACCCAAAAAACATCATCTCACAGATTTTTGGACTGTGAGTGTCTTTCTTCATCTGTTCAAGTTTCACAGTAAAAAAACAAACAAACAAAAACACAAAAACACAGTTCTGCATTCTCTGAAATTTCCTCTGGAGATGAGTCTCAATTTAAAGTCCTACATCTCATACATTTCATGTATTTCATATTTTAGCCTTTGGCAAGTTACAATAAAGTTGTTTTGCTTTTTTGTGTTGAATTTGACAAATAACATTGAAACCAATGGGGATCCAATGTTAAAAAGGGAAGGATGTAATTAGCAGTGCTGAGATGTTACCGGGATGTTCCTGTTCCAACTGCTTCAGTGATGATGGAAATGAATGAATGAATCTGTATGAGCCTCTCGTCCACCCTTGAGCTTAATTAGTGCTGAAGGAGGAAAAATTCATGACTGTCAGACGAGCTTCATTAATCAGCATACACAGCAGGTGCTGACAGTGACGACGAACCAAAAGAGTCTCAGTGTCTTCTGATGTCTGTGACTTCACAATTCAACCAATTTAACCAAATATTAACCATAAAATGTTATTAACAAAAACTGGGAGTGTCAGTGTAGGCAAATTGATTATCCACAATTGAAAATATAGATAGATATGTTAGATAGATGTTGATAGCATGTTTTTAGCATGATTAGCATGTTACTAGTGGGTTTCTAGCATGTTTCTAACATGATTAGCCTTTGGTTAGCATGTTGTTATCATGTTGCTACCATGATTAGGATGTAGTTAGCATGTTGCTATGTTTCTTGCATGAGTAGCATATGTTGTTACCATGATTAGGATGTAGTTAGCATGTTTTTAACATGTTTAGCATGTTGGTGACATGTTTCTAGCATGATTAACATTGTTAAACACACTGCCTACATGTTTTAACATATGTCTAGCATGTTTCAGCATGATTTTACTTATTGCTAGCATGTTTTAACATGATTTAGCACACTGCTGGAATGTTTTAACATGATTTAATACATTGCTAGTAGGTTTTAGCACATTTCTACCATGATTAGCATGTTGCTAGCATGAATTAATACATTGATGGTAAGTCTTACACTAGTATGTTTTTATTTTAGAATGCATATCTTTTTCAGTTAAAACGCTGTTTTAAAATGAAAATGCACTAGTGTAAACAGGGCCTAGATGGAATAGAAACAGTACATAGAAGGAAGCTTTATAGAGTTTCAAGGGATGCTGGGAGTTTAAATTTGAACTTTGACAGTTGGAGTTTAAATATTCTTGGCTCGTTTGATCATTCCGCCAATGTAAGCCTATGGGTTTTTTATGATTTTTGATCTTCAATTTTAGGAAAACTGTCCGATCAGTCTGAAAAGAGCAAGCAATTATTAACAAAAACTGGGAGTGTCAGTGTAGGCAAATTGATTATCCACAATTCATTTAAATATGATTTCAGTTTACATGTTGATTTCGTTTTTTAGCATTATAATTAATGAAACCGTTCACCCAAAAATTGGCATTTGCTGAAATTTACTCCCCTTCAGACAGTCCAAGGTATAGATGAGTTTGTTTCTTTGGAGAAATTGAGCATTGCATCAGTGTCACAGCAATAGGTGCTCTCCAAGTGAATGGATGCCGTCAGAATGAGAGTCTGGTAAAAAGATCACAATAATCCACGGCACTTCAGTCCATCAGTTTAGATCTGGAGAAGACAAAATCTTTGTGTTTGAAAGATACAAATACAACCAGCTAATTTAACCGTCACTAATATAATGGATCTTGGAGTCGTAATGCTGGATTTGTTTAATCTTTTGTCTTCTCCAGATGTTAACTGATGGACTGAAGTGCTGTGGATTATTGTGATGTTTTTATCAGATGTTTGGACTCTCATTCTGATGGCACCCATTCACTTGCAGGGGATCGTTTTTAGGTGTACTGTCACTTTAAATAGACGAAAATCAAGAGAACCACAATATCCTTCTCAACAGTTTCAGCTTTTGTATTATTCCTTCATCTCCTCACACACAGTCACGCTTACAAACACCCGTTCAGTGATGAAAAAATACTCCATTTGACTTTTCATGTTTTATTTTGTTTCGACTGTCTTGTAAAAAAAAAAAAAAGTACAGTCATGGACAACTTTACAAAATAGAAAACTCATCACATGAGTAACTCGGCAAACACGTAGGCCTACGCAATACTGCTTTGGCATCTCGATTTGTACAGTAAAGTGCAACATGTTGCTTATAAATAATATAAATATACATTTTTGATGAGGGTCGTTGCTTGTTCACAGCGTGTCGAGACGCCCGGGTCTCAGTAAAGTGCAATTGCGCAACAGACACTTCAAGCGCCATATTCATACTTCTGCATGTGACATGAATGATGAATGAGTTAAACCTTATAAAGCCTACTGAAACGCAAATGTATAAGGCCTCAGTGATCAGCATGAGCAAAACACAATGTCTTCTGTCTCTGATTTAAAGTTTAGAGTGTTTTATTAACTCAAAGCTCTTTCAGTGTAACTGTACAAGCGTCCAGCTTCAGCTCGACTCAGATCTTTCCTGATTGTGATCAAGTAAAGGTCAGAATAAGGTCAGTAATATCTCCAGATGAACTCTTCCTGGACTGAAGCAGCTCAGCTTTACTTGATTCTCCATCAATCATGTTTTAGAGTCTCAAATCTGATCCTCAGGATCTTTTGAGGAGCGTTTGTTTCCAGAAGCTTTACTTTCACTGTTCCTCAACGGAGGAATGATCTTCACAAGCCTCCAGAACATCTCACATCTTCTGAGGAGCCTTGATTTCTTCAGCTCTCAATCAGAGCGTTATATGTTTGGATCATTTACATCTCATCTTACTGAGAGACACATTACTGGAGATATAAAGTGATCTCATACATTACAACTTGGATGCTTTTGCACAGATTTGGGCCTTTGAATAATAATAAGATGTTTTTTCCTCCACATTCTCACTCTATGAGCTTTAAAAGCACTGGACTATTATCTCATAAGTACAGAGGATCTACACCTCGCTGGGCGATCTGGATCGGTACGAGCCCTTGGTCTGAAAGCAGCCGCAGAAGAGCATGTAGATGGAGCGTTGGATCTCAGTGTTGCGGTAGGCGTAGATGATGGGGTTAATCATGGAGTTGTAGGTGGCGGGGAGCAGCGTGGCGTAAGTGTACACCGATGGATACTCACGCTCCCCGACCAGACAGTAAATGGCGAAAGGCAGCCAGCTGGCGCCGAACGTGCCCAAGATGATGGCAAGCGTAGAGACGCCCTTCTTGGTGGCCACGTAGTGCGAGGTGGTGAAGAAGTGCTGCTGCAGAGCGATCTGATGCGCGTGGTGACACACTATCTTACAGATCTTGAAGTACAGGCTGAGCATGAGGGCGAAGATGACGAAAAACGACGTGGCAAGGACGGTGAGGTTGGTGCGATTGAGCGGACGCACGATGCTGCAGGTGGATGCATCATCCAAACAGTTCCAGCCCAAAACAGGCAGCAGTCCCAATCCCAGCGATGCACCCCATGTTCCCACCAGCATCAGATGCACATAATGCAGTGTCTTCTCGGAGAAGTATGTCAAGGCGTTGTAGAGCGACAGGTAGCGGTCAACTGTAATAGCTAACAAGCTACTGATGGACGCTGTGAAGGACGCCACTAGGAATCCGACTGTAATAAGGCTGATGGTCTCAGATGAGACCAGATACTGGAAAGCGAAGTTCAGGATTAATCCCATGCCGGCTAACAGGTCAGCAGTAGCCAGGCTACCAATCAGGATGAACATTGGGTTGCGAAGCGTCGGTGTGTAGAAGATGATGGCCACCACAATGGCATTCTCACAGGCGATCACCGTCCCCGACAGGCACAGCATGATGTCCCACGGGTTGACGTGGTACTCGAGGGCCGCCGATGAGAGCGCCAGAGTCCGGTTGTTGTCGAAGTCTTCTGCTTCCAGCCACGAGGACACCGGCAAACCAGCACCGCTCTCGTTGAGCGCTGCACTCTCATTCATCGCTCAGCCTGGACACAAGACAATGACATCAGATGAGGAAAATCCATAAAGAAACTAGAAATGACAGAAGAGACTTCAAAGTTTGTCGATATCATTTACATGAAGAAAATCATAAAACGTTGGTTTGTGCATAAACCTGAATGCAAGATCCTGTTTTGAGAATTAAAAACAATCACAATGCACAATCAATGTCTTGATGCAATAATACAGTAATAATACAATAATACAATAATAAGTCTTTTTCATGGATTTTACAAGATGTAAAACCACATTATATCATTTGCATGAAGAAATCTGTTTAACAGTTGGCCATTGAAAATCAATTGGAGCTGTCCATGGTTCTGAATCTCAAAGTTTTGTTTTTGTTTTCAAGCATAAAGCAAAATGAGGCGTTTTATTTCAGGATAAACCTCATTTTGAAGTTGTAAACGCTTAGTTCAGTATATTATCAGCAAAGACTGTGTATTTTATAAACGAACATGGAATAAAAGCCACTGTATAAGCAGATGTGTGTCTCTTAAGTGCTTAAAATAACAAGTTAAACCACATCAGATCATATTCTGTATTTTAAAATCACAATCAGGTTGGGTAAACGATTACAAATCCTCCTTTGGGGTATTTGATGATTGAAAATTAAGTCTGAGAGTCTCGCTTTTACTCAAAAAAAAAAAAAAAAAAGTATTACAATGTTACTTTGTGCATAAACCTATTTTAAACGTTATTAATTCTTAATTAGGTATTTAATCTGCACAACTGTGCAGTTGCCGTCGTACTATTTCCTTCACATGAACGAAAAAATAAATAAAAGCCACTATGTGCGCAGATGTATAGTGTTAAAGCAAAAAAAAAATATTTCTAAGCCATTTGGCTATTGCTTATCAAAGTCGGTTTAAATGTAGACTTTATAATCTCACTTTTATTCATGAAATAAAATAAGTATAAAACGTTTGTTTGCGCATAAGTGCAAACATTTTTTTTTTGCCGTCTTCGCTTTTGATACAACAGAAATAGAAACAACTCTATGTTGCCATAAGCCTTTTCGATGGACATCACATTTAAAATAATGCATAAAAAAAGATTTAAACCCAAATATTTATTGGCGATGAAAACAAACATAAGCGGCGTTTGCGCTCTCCGTGGTGCTGAAACCAAGAACTTCGCTTCAGGAAAAATAACGCAGTCTGTTTGCGCACAGAATCCTAAAACTTGCACTTCAGATGCAGCATCTAATTTGAGTTTATAATCGGTAAAAACGGACCTTGTACCTTTTCCTTCACATGGAGGAAAACAGAGACGGCTTTCTTTCTTCAGCTGACCGCTGTGTGTTCCTCTTCAGGTGAATCCTTTACTCCGGTCTGGATCCCCGGACATGAGTCCTGGATCTGGTTTAGTGCACGAGGAGCGGAGAGCCACTGACTGGAGCCCGCGGTTCCGAGCGCCGCTAATAAACCCCGATGACGTCAGCGCGCCCCCGCCGAGACCTGCGCGCGCCCGAGCCGATCCACGGGTGAATGATTGCCACTGATGTCCATAGGATAATATATCGATGTCTAAAAAATAATTTAAACTTATAAATTGAACATTCACTTAAATGGAATGAGAGACTGGATGCTTTCAGCTGATTTCCTATTGAACTGTCAGCAACTGAACTGTAGTGTCAAACTATTTTAAATATAATCAATTAAGCTACAAACTCAATGCTTCCATCTAACAGGTATTTTGAGCTGCAGCTAGTCATATTAATGGACAGTTTCAGTAGTTAACAGTAAACCGAGAAAAGAGGAAGAACAGACGAATCGATTCAATTTAGTGAGTCATTTACGCTGGAACCGCTCCGATTGATTCAAACTCGTGACTCCGATCATTCAGTTCAAGCGATTCACAAGCAAAACCAGATCAAAAGAGCCATTTCGAATGTAATGATTTTAAAAAGCACGTAGTGATTGTGAAACGGAACTTTTCGAAACTTCAAATCAGTTAAAAACGATTGCGTCGCAAAATGATTCACTGCTTCGAAGCGTTCGGATCGCGAATCATTTGTTTTAGATAAGGACACAGGGGGTTTGCGAATCTTTCTTCTTTTTTTAAAAACACAATAAAACATCAAATCATTAAGACAGTAAAGTTATAAAAAAAAAGTACACACAAATGCAAAATTAATAAAATGAATCGTGGTTTAACCAAAGAGAACATGTTCCACAGGTGATTTAGTGACAGAAACATTGAGCATAAACAGTCTGTAATGGAGCTCATGGGGTGAATGTTCTGTTCACATCCTCACAGAGCAGTCTAATATTCACAGTGATCACAGCACCCACGAGGCCTTTCTGAAGCTCCATTTACAGCAGACTCAGAGAGTCAGAGACAGACAGATGATACACATGATGTTCATTACCACAGAGTCGAATCAAAAAGAGAACTCAAAGTTTCTAAAGTTCCACATTTTAAGACTGAAACTAGAGTTGCATGCGGTGAAGAACATGTGAGAGATGTTTCAATAAAATAACAACCAACCTAGCAACTGCATTGCAACTCCCTGGCAACACCTGCAACAAACACCTGACAGACATCTGGAAGCTCAGGAGAGTCCAGCTGTGAGAGATACAAACAGCTGGAGGAGAATGAATGGAAAACAGAGCAGGAGAGGGATGGTAACCTGCAGATTAATACTAATATATTAATGTTAATGTCTGGATATGTTTTGCTGTAAATGAAAGACTGGCTGAAAATGAATTCATAAACGTAATTTCGTCAGCCTGATTAGTCTATTTTGTAAATAACTGCTGGAATTCACTCTGATTTGAACCTTAAAAACCAGCATAATCCGACACACATCATCTATATGTTCTAACTCCAGCCATATGGCATATTTCATAATGTCTCACATATTAGATATTAAAGATTACGTATTATATATATATATATATATATATATATATATATATATATATATATATATACTTATATGCACTACATCATTTAAATAACTAACATTTATATTATATATTTTCATTTTATAATCGCAAACATTATATATACGATTTTATATGTAATTGAAAAATAATTAAATATTAGAATAATAAGAAACAGTATTAAATCACATATGATGTAATTTAAAAAATATATTTATATATTTTATTTTTATATTATAAACAATGCAATACAATCTCTATTGAAATGTATTTAAAAATGTAATAATTGTAATATGTTATATCAATGTAATGCGATATAATTTATATTCTAAATATATTTTACAAATTTTAATAATTTAATATAGCTACATATATAAAAATAAAGATATTAAATTACATATAATGTAATACACAATTTCACTTATATCATGATTACATATTATATATTTTACTTTTACATTTATTAATTTATTTAAAGAAAATATGTAAAATATGTAATTAAACATTAAATATCGATATAGCATATGATGCATATATGATTTATATATTTAATATAACATTTAAATGTTTTTGTGTATTACTTATTTACATATATTATCAAGTAATTTTGATCTGTATTTCATGAGAGTCATGATCACTAGAATCTGACTGCAGTGGAGCTCATCTCTCTCTCTCTCTCTCTCTCTGTATCTCTCCATCTCTTTTTCTCCTGGTAGCCTAGAAACCAGCGCAGCTACATGCATTTACTCACTGCTGAGAAATACGAGATTACAACAATGTAAACAGAAAAAAAAGAAAGAGTAGGGAGAGGAGGACTGAATGATGAAGAATACAGAGCACAGAGACAAAAAAACAAAACAACATCTCATGCAGCAGGAACAAGTGTAAAATAAATGTCATGTAATGTGTGATGAGCTGTGTGAATGATTGCAGTTCTATAATATAAACCCTGCATGCACAGTACATTCACTCTCTTATTGCAGTATACATATACTTATGACATCAATCCATTGCCTGATCAACAACCACTTATACAGTTCATTGTCATTATGTAGAAAACTATTCCAGAGAGCCATGCAATAAAATAACAATTCCTATAGTTCATGTTTTAGGTGGATTATAACTGGATCAAGTGTCTGATCAAACATAAATTATATTTATATGAATAAATATTCCTACACACGAAATGGAAGATTAAAGATATTTCACTGAGATTTTACAGAGGTCTGAATATGGAGTCAAATCAATGCTACATATATTTGCAAAAGAAAAAAAAGTTTTGCAAACATAAATGTAAGTATTAAAAAAAGTTATTTTTGCAAACAAAAATAAAGAATTGCAAAATATAAATGAAGTATTGAAGGGGAAAAAAAAGTTTAGCAAAAATTGGCAAATATAAATGAAACCGCAAAACAATGATTTTACAAAAAATTTCATAACCATAGCTACTAATTTATTTGCAAGGCTGCTTTTATTTTGTGTTTCATAGCTGGTTGCTAGGGTTTTCTGGGTGGTTGCCAAGAGGTTGTTTCTTCTGGGGTGTTGCTATGTGGGTGACCCAAGGTTGCTAATGTATTCATATACACAGATTAATATGTATATAAAACTGAAAGGTATGTATTGTAATTGAAATCTATTGATGCAAATAGATAAAGTGCAAAAATAAAATTAGGTGAATAAAAAAAAACTTTAAAAAAAACTTCAGAATATAGATAGGCATAAAACTAAGTTTTGGTGTATGTAAGTGCTGCTGAAGTGGACGAAAAAACTTTTAAAGATATGTATTGCAATTGAAATCTCCAGATGCAAATATATAAAGTGCAATAAAATAAACACTTAAATGTAAATTTTGGATGTTTATTTCAAATAGTTTGAAAGAAACACTGTGGAAGTGAAATGGAACAAATTTGAGCAGTACATGGAAAAAATGTGACGCTGGACCACATAACCCGTCAATTAGTGTCAATTTTTTTAAATTGAGATTTCTACATCGTCTAAATAATATTTCCATTGATGTATGGTTTGTTAGGAGGACAATATTTGGTCAAGATACAACTATTTGAAAATCTGGAATCAGAGGAAAAAAAATCGAATTATTGAGAAAACCATCTTTAAAATTGTCCAAATGAATTCTTAGCAATGTATATTACAAATCAAAAATTAAGTTTTGATATATTAATCATAGGATATTTACAAAATATCTTCATGGAACATGATCTTTACTTAATATCCTAATGATTTTTGGCATAAAAGAAAAATAGATAATTTTGACCCATAAAATGTTTTTTTTGGCTTATGCTACATATATAGCCCAGAGACTTAAGACTGGTTTTGTGCTCCAGGGACACAAATGTCTTGCTTTAAATGCTGAAGTATATTCAGCTCAGTTTGAGCTCAAGTCTATTTTTCAATCTGAAGATGTTGAAATAACCGCAGCGAGTGACAAATACACACCTTCAGATAAAAAGAGAAATCACATTTTTTATTCTTCCTGTCCACATCTCACTTCATCATTGTCCTGAGACTAATGGAGCTTTAATAAGGCCTGTAATCAGCAGCACTCTGAGTGAGCAAGTATGCATGAGTGAGTGAGTGTGTGTGTGTAAGTTTTCACCTGCTGCCATGTGACTGATTTCTGCATATGCCTGTGCCCTGGATCCAGACTCACGCGGCACACAGAGAGAGAAATGAGATGCAGCTGCAGCAGAGAGAGAGAGAGGGGGGGGGGGGGGGGTGAGAGTGCATACACACACACACACACACACACACACACACAGATATATATATATATATATATATATATATATATATATATATATATATATATATATATATATATATACATACAGTACAGACCAGAAGTTTGGACACACCTTCTCATTCAACGAGTTTTCTTTATTTTCATGACTATGAAAATTGTAGAGTCACACTGAAGGCATCAAAACTATGAATTAACACATGTGGAATTATATATGGAATTATATACATAAGAAAAAAGTGTGAAACAACTGAAAATATGTCATATTGTAGGTTCTTCAAAGTAGCCACCTTTTGCTTTGATTACTGCTTTGCACACTCTTGGCATTCTCTTGATGAGCTTCAAGAGGTAGTCACCTGAAATGGTCTTCCAACAGTCTTGAAGGAGTTCCCCGAGAGATGCTTAGCACTTGTTGGCCCTTTTGCCTTCTGTCTGCGGTCCAGCTCACCCCTAAACCATCTCGATTGGGTTCAGGTCCGGTGACTGTGGAGGCCAGGTCATCTGGCGCAGCACCCCATCACTCTCCTTCTTGCTCAAATAGCCCTTGATGCCTTCAGTGTGACTCTACAATTTTCATAATCATGAAAATAAAGAAAATTCTTTGAATGAGAAGGTGTGTCCAAACTTTTGGTCTGTACTGTATATATATATATATATATATATATATATATATATACACATCTACACACACACACGCACACACACACACACACACATATATATATATATAATTAAAGAATAAAATAAACAACTTACAAACATGAAATTCACAAAACAATATCAAATTAACAAATTATTAAATTACACTATATTTTAAAAACTGTAAATGTAAACAGTACTTGCCAGTGCAAAGTCGCTGCCACAATGCCAGGGTGGTTGCCGGAAGGTTGATAAGGTCTTCTAGGTTGTTAACAACCTCCTAGCAACCACTTAGAAGCCCTTAGCAAATTTCTGACAACCATCCAGAATACCTTAGCAACTGCCCGGCAACCACCTAAAAGACCTTGGCTGATATGAAGGCTGCTAAGGTGTTATAGATAGTTTCTAGGGTTTCAAATGGACAGAACAACCCTAGTTTGGGGCGTTTGTTTATTCTGGAGTGTTGCTATGTGGTTGCCAGGAGGTTGCTAAGGTGTTCGCTAGGGTGTTCTGGTTGGTTGCCAGGAGTTTGTTTCTTCTAAAGTGTTGCTATGTGGTTGCTAGGAGGTTACTAATGTGTTCTGGCTGGTTGCTATGTGGTTGCCAGGAGTTTGTTTCTTCTAAAGTGTTGCTATGTGGTTGGCAGGAGGTTGCCAAGGTGTTCTAGGTGGTTGCTAGGGTGTTCTGGGTGGTTGCCAGGAGTTTGTTTCTTCTAAAGTGTTGCTATGTGGTTGCTAGGAGGTTACTAAAGTGTTCTTGCTGGTTGCCCGGAGTTTGTTTTTTCTGGAGTGTTGCTATGTGGTTGCCAGGAGGTTGCTAAGGTGTTCTAGGTGGTTGCTAGGGGGTTCTGGGTGGTTGCCAGGAGTTTGTTTCTTCTAAAGTGTTGCTATGTGGTTGCAAGGAGGTTACTAAGGTGTTCTTGCTGGTTGCTATGTGGTTTCCAGGAGTTTGTTTCTTCTAAAGTGTTGCTATGTGGTTGCTAGGAGGTTACTAAGGTGTTCTAGCTGGTCGCTATGTGGTTGCCAGGAGTTTGCTTCTTCTAGAGTTGCAATGTGGTTGTCAGGAGGTTGCTAAGGTGTTCGCTAGGGTGTTCTGGGTGGTTGCAAGGAGTTTGTTTCTTCTGGGGTGTTGCTATGTGGTTGCCAGGACGTTACTAACGTGTTCTGGCTGGTTGCTAGGGTGTTCTGGGTGGTTTCCAAGAGGTTGTTTCTTCTGGGGTGTTGCTATGTGGTTGGCAGGATGTTGCTAAGGTGTTCAAGGTAGTTTCTAGGGTGTTCTGGGTGTTTGCTAGTGTGTTATAGATGGTTGCTAGGGTGTTCTGGGTGGTTGTTTCTTCTGGGGTGTTGCTATGTGGTTGGCAGGATGTTGCTAAGGTGTTCTAGGTGGTTGCTAGCGTGTTCTGGGTGGTTGCTAGGGTGTTCTAGTGGTTTCCAAGAGCTTATTGCTTCTGGGGTGTTGCTATGTGGTTGCCAGGAGGTTGCTAAGGTGTTCTGGTTGGTTGCTAGGGAGTCTAACAATCTACTTTTCTCAGGGGCGTTGCTACTTACTACTTATCAAATCAACAAATTATGAAATTAAACTATATTTTAAAAGCTTTCAAAGAAAAAGTTAGCAGAACTTGCCTGAGCAAAAGTCGCTGCCACAATGTCAGGGTGTTGCTGAGTGGTTGCCAGGAAGTTCATAAGGTCTTGTAGATTGTTAACAACCTCATAGCAACCACTTAGAATCCCTTAGTAACCTCCTGGCAACCACCTAAAAGACCCTGGGTGATATGGTGGTTGCCAGGAGGTTGCTCATGTGTCAAGGCTGGTGGATATGTGTTTCCTTCCTGTCTGGTCTGTTCTGTAAATGCGTCTCAGGTTCCTGTTATTCAGCTGTTTTCTGATTGCTTAACACACACGATTTGAGCACAAACACTTCTGGACGATGCACTCGCTGGACCAACATGCACATGTGAACATGAAAACACTCAGGCGAGTCTCATGATATTTTATTCCATTCTTTACACATGTAACTTCATACATCATGTCAACATCAGGCACAACTTAATACGAAGCTCATCTACGAAACGATTTGTTGCATGCCACACAATCTCTTAAAGCCACAGTGACGTCTGTTCTTCATGAACACTCCTGCATTGCTTTTATAAGGAAAAGGAATGTCATATATTTTTGATGGTGAAAAGACTGTAGTAATCTAAAAGTTAATATTTTCAATCAGTGAATCTGTTTGGTTCGGAGACATTCACATGTATCTGTTCTTGATGTACTCGCGGTACATGAGCACGTCATCATGACAGAGAGTCCTGACCCAGCCTCGACCCGTCTGAACGTGACACTCGAAGACTGCGCAGCTCTGGACGTCCACCTCTGGAGCCGAAACCTCATAGATGCTGTCCGACGGGAACAGAGACACCGGAGCGCTGCCGGGAAAAACACAGGGAAAAAAAACACAGACATTAAATTAAAAAGATTTTAGAAATACTACACTGTTAAACAGTCTAATTCAAATTATTTAATATTAAAAGTTTTCCTTTTTTTAAATATGCAAATGATAACTCTAATCTAATTACTAATTAAATATTAAATAAAACTAAGTAAAAATGTTATTATAACTTTTAAACATACTATAACTTAAATGATTGAATTCTAATAATTAGATATTTAAAACTTTTTCATTTAAACAAATATGCAAGAAATTAGATAAACATTTTAAAATATTTGATTATACAATTCTAATAATTTAATATTTGTTATAGGTCCGAAATTAAATTAAATGTAATTCTAATAACTGAATATTAAATTGGATTTTTTTTTAAAGATATGTATTAAAGATCTTCCAAAATACTACAATATAAAATTATATAATTCTAATAACTGAATATTAAATAAAGCTTTTTCATTTTTAAAAAGATATGCATGAAATTAGATTAAAAATATAAACAATAACAGTAATAGTATTCAGACGTGTGTGTGTGTGTGTGTGTGTGTGTATGTATAAGCAACAACTGCACTTAAAGTATCTAAAATAGTTCCTCAATTGTTAATCTACTCTTTAAAAAGACTAGTTACTACAAGATACTAAAAATAAATATTTCACTCTGCAAAAGCATTAACAACTTAAAAACAGATGAGTGATAAAAAAAAATCATATTTATCCGAAGCAAAACAAAGACCGCATTAAACTTTATCTGTACATTTACTAAAAACGTTAAATGTTTACTTAAATATTATACAAAAATACTACAAATGTATAAATGAAGTACTGAATTATGTACATTGAAAGTTATTTGTTTCGAAAGAAATCAATTATTTTATTCAGCAAGGATGCATTAAAATAATCAAAAGTGACAAAGGCATTTAGACTGAAGACTGGAGTAATGATGCAGAAAATTCATCTTTGATCACAAATAAATTACATATTAACAGATATTCACATAGAAAACAGCTATTTGGAATTATAATAATATTTCACAATTTTAACTGTTATTACTGTATTTTTGATCAAATAAATGCAGTCTTGATGCGCAAAAGAGACAAAAATAAATTTATTCCGAACTTTTGAATGGTAGTGTATAAAAATGTAAAATGATGAGCAAGTAATTGAATTATTATTACAAGTAATTATGGCTATGAAATACAAAAAATAAATGAATTTATATGAATATATACACACACATATTTTCTCCTCACACACTCACAGGCTGAGGCCGGCGTCTAATTTCTTCATATCATCACGTCTCTCCACCTTGTGCTGGTTCTGACCCAGATGAGCAAATCTATAAACAGACAGAGATGAAGAAGCATCAGTAAATGAACAATCGGCAGAATCACGGAATCATTTCAACACTCAAGACACAGCTCAAAGCAGCTGAGACAAAACCCTCAGCATGCCAATCACCACATTTAACGGGGATCTGACATTTCTGAAAAACTGATTAAAAGGTGATGCTTTTCCTAGAAACGTCTGCATTGTGTGAGTGTGTGTGTGTGTGTGTAAGAAACTGTCTGAGTGTGTGCTTGAGAGTGTGAGTGCTTGAGTGTGTGTGAGCGAGTGTGTGTGCGCGCGTGTGTTTGTGAGTGAGTGAGTGAGTGAGTGAGTGAGTGTGTGTGTGTGTGTGTGTGTGAGCGTGTGCTTGTGCTTGTGAGTGTGTGTGTGAGTGTGAGTGTGGGTGGGTGTGTGTGCGCGCATGTTTGTGAGTGAGTGTGTGTGTGTGTGTGAGAGAGTGTGAGTGCTTGAGTGTGTGTGTGTGTGTGTGTGAGCGTGTGCTTGTGAGTGTGTGTGTGTGTGTGTGTGAGCGTGTGCGTGTGCGCGCATGTTTGTGAGTGAGTGTGTGTGTGTGTGAGAGAGTGTGAGTGCTTGAGTGTGTGTGTGTGTGTGTGAGAGAGAGTGTGAACGTGTGTGTGCATGTGTGCGTGAGCGTGTGCTTGTGAGTGTGTGTGTGAGTGAGTGTGTGTGCGCACGCGTGTGTTTGTGAGTGAGTGTGTGTGTGTGTGTGTGTGTGTGTGAGAGTGTGCTTGTGAGTGTGTGTGTGTGTGTGTGTGTGTGTGTGTGAGAGAGACTGTGTGAGTGAGTGTGTGTGAGAGAGTGTGAGTGTGTGTGAGCATGTGAACGTGTGCGTGAGAGTGTGTGAATGTGATGTGAATGCGTGTGTGCGTGCGATATTCACATAGAAAACAGCAGTTTTAAATGGTAAAAATATTAGAAATGTTTCCCTGTATTTCTGACCTGTGGTATATGAGGATGTCTTCATCCGGTGGGTTGACCAGCAGGTTCAGGCCGTACGTCTCTCTGACAGGCGGCAGACGCTGCTGAGACGGATCCTGAAAGGTCACAAAGGTCAAAGAGGTCAAAGGTCACACAAAGGTTCAGTATATTAGAATGATTTCTGAAGTTCATGTGACACTGAAGACTGGAGTAATGATGCTAATTGTATTTTAATTTGTAATAATATTTCACAATTTTAACTATGTGTTGATTTTAAAAAATCAGCTTTGGTGAGAATATGAGACTTAAAAAAACATATTGTGAACTGTACAATGTAATTGTATAAAGGAAAGTGTATGTCTCTTGCTGTATGTGTTTTTAAACAGAATAAAGCCGTTAACAGTCTGTCCAAAACACAAACTGAGAAGTGAACTGAAGGGGCTCCCCTCACTAACGAGCCGCTGTTATGCAACCGGCTGAAGGTTTGACGAGTGTGTTTGCACGGGTGTTTCCCTCCGGCGGCCACGCGCTCTGTTTTACTCCTATACATACTGATTAAACTCAAGCCGTGACTGATGCGAAGTTTCACACGCACCGGAGTAATTACAGTGTCGCAGTAATGAGGTTTTCATGTTTTAATATTTCATCAGCCACGGCCGCTGAGTTTATCCCACCGTTTGCACGCGACGAAGGCGTATGTGAGCGATGCATTACACGTGAGCCGATGAGAAATGAAGAAACACGAGCCAAAAACAGACATGAGAGAACAAAAACTATCAACAGACAGACTGAAAACTTTTGGCCAAAAGCCTCGTGTCATTTCAAATCGAACACACCTGACAATTTAGATCTTCCCCCAGGGAATTTAAACTGATTAAAAGAAACTTTTAAAACTGATTAAAAAACTTTTCGAGTAACACATCATTAAATCTGATGGTGACACGACGAAATGAGGCAGAACGCTTTGGGTGAATCTCACAGAAATATGTCCAGGTCACATTCACACCAAAAAAAAAAAAAAAAACTAATAGAAAAAAAAGAAATGTACATTTTTTTTAGTTTTTATTATAAACAATAAAACGATTTTTACAAAAAGAAAAGCCAAAACAAGAAAAAAGGATAAAAAGGAAACAATTAATAATAGAAAGTTTTTCAAAAAAAAAAAAAGGGAAAAAAAAGTAGTTCCAAAAGAAAAACCAACAGGAATAAAAAAAGAACTACAAAGAAAAACATTGGACAAAATAAACGCCAAAAAGAAGAAAACAAAAATAAAAAGAATAAAAAGAAAATATAATAAATAAATAAATGGGGGGAAAATGAAAAAGAAACAAAAAGATTTTTTTAAACATACAAAAGGAAAAGAAATAAGCTTAAAAAAAATTATTTTCCAAAACAAAAAGCCAAAAGAAGAAAAAATACTAAGAGGAAAACAAAACAAAAATTTTTTCCAAAAAGCAAAACCCAAATAAATAAATAAATTAGTGCTGTCAATCGATTAAAAAAAAAAAATTAACTAATCAATCACAGAATTTATTTTCTGAAATTAATTGCGATTAGTATCACCTAACACTTAAGTTTTTAAATAAACTTTTATATTGCAATAATTTTGCATTGAATCTTTAAATGAATGTACAAACAACAAAAACAGTTTATTTTTAATATTTGTTTGATGGCTTCTTTTTTTTTGACTGAAGGAGAGTATCACTGATGTCTCTGTAAAATAGTTTTCCCCCTAATATTTAACCTTTAACTATAGCCATTCAATGTGCCCAATTTCATCAATCTTTACCTTTTCTGCCTCTCTTTGGCTAGTAAAGTCTCTAGAATGAGCTGAAGAGTTGAATCGGTGTGTTAGATGAGAGAGATACGTGCTGTGGTCCTCCAGGACAGTTTGGAAAACCACTGCATTTCAGAAACATGTTTTTCAGTCCGACTCCTATAACAAATATTTATATACATGCACGGTTTTAAGGCAGCTTTAATCGCCTTTTTGGAATTGCATGATTTAAGTGACAACATAAGTATCAATGGTGCATGCTTTTTAATATGAAATGATATATAGCTATGATATCAATATGAATATGAATACTCAGTTCTGCTCTCCTGACATACACAACAACCTCTCTCTCTCTCTCTGTGTGTGTGTGTGTGTGTGTGTGTGTGTGTGTGTGTGTCCATGAAAACAGGTCAGTGTGACTCTGACAAACAATCATAGGACCGAACCGGATCTGTGTGACGCTTTCATTCGTCCTCATTAATATCTCCATCCTTCAGTTGGGACCTTCCTAATTTCATGCAAACACCAACATCACATATATTCCTACATTAATGCTCATAAATAATGATTCATGAATGATCACAATTAAACTACAGTATACACTGCAAAAATAATTTGTAAATGAGTTTTTATAGGGCCCTAAAATATGTTAGAAATGAGTGGCTCAAGTTTATTTTGATCAGGAGTCCTGATCATTTCAGTCTGACCTGAACAATTTGAGCAGGACATTTCCACTCATGTTACAAAGAAATGACTGTTTTAATGCAAGAAAGAGACGAGAAGAGTCTGTATTAATATTATTCATTAAAGTCCTGAGCGTTTATTCATCTCTCATCCACTAAAATCCCTCTGTTCTTCACTCAATCCCTCCTTCAGTGTCTCTCAAGGTAAAGAAACTCAAACGGCCTCGTCGTGATGACAAAACGCCAGAAACCTTGAGTCACACGAGAGAGAGAGAGACATTTCGGATCTGTTGCTATATATATATATATATATATATATATATAAAATCACAGTTTATTCGGGGATAAACATATGAGAAACATGAAATAAAATAAACAAATACACATAAAATGCATCTAAAAATGATAAGATTATATCTAATACACATAATAGGTTTTAAACATGTATAGCTTATATTTTTTTAAGTTGCATTTACACTAAATGTATTAGAAACAGCCAACTGTGAAACACACCAAAAAAAGAAAGAAATATATACATAGTTTTTTTGCTTTTTTGTTGTTCATACAAAAAAAAATTATATTTTTAATGTTGCATTTGTGTTGTTTATTCAACTGCTGAATGCTTTAGAAACAGCCATATGTTTATATAAATAAAATAATAAAACTAAATCAAAATTTATTCAGCAAAAATATAGACATGATAAAAAGAATCTATGTATATTTTTTATTATTTTGTTCATTCAGCTGCTGAATGCATCAGAAAAAAAAATTAAATAGAAAATATATATACATTAAATATATAAAACATATGAAACCATTGATATATTATCAAAATAAGTATTTAAAAAACGAAATAAAAATAGATACAATTAAAAAAATCTATAAAAAATTAAATATATTTATTTTTTATTTTTTATTATTATTCATAATTTTTTTTTTTTTAATGTTGCATTTATGTTTCATTCATGTCAACATTCATAAATTCATTTATTGCTACCAAGTCATTTCAAGTTCTTAAAAAAAATAAAGATTGTATTAACATTTAGTGGAATAATGGATACAATTGAACAACTATCTTGCAAAATAATTAATTATATGAAGACATTTTGCTATTGATAGCATTAGTTTTTCTCTATGCTTTGCATTATAAGCAACACAGTATCAGTTAGTGTAATTTGTAAGCTGTAAATTAGAAAGGATTATGGGTGTCATAAGCAATGCACTTCAACAGATCCCTACTGACTCCACACACGCACCAGAAGAACCTCAGCTGAACTGAAGATGTTTCTTCAGGATATAAACTCGATCACAGCATCATCAGAATCGCACTGGAGATCTTAATAAAGGAGGGATCAGGCGTATTATTGAGCGTAAGGCATCTGTGGACACAACACTGACAGACCGCAGCATCCACTGATCAAACTCACACTCAAAAAAAAAAGTAATTCTATTAGCTCAATTTGTATATAAAATATATATAACAAACAAATTATTAAAATAAATCAGTAAATGCATTTCACTATTATTTGCATTATATAAAAGTATATATATATATTAGTGCTGTCAACGTTAACGCGTTAACGCATGCGATAAATTTTTGTCTGGTTTAACGTGTCAAAATATTTAACGCAATTAACGCAGCATCCGTATTTTCTGCCATCCGTTGGCTAGCTTTACATTATATGATCACGCTCTTATTCATTTAAATGCTTTTAAACATTTCAAGCGCAGCAAGACAAAAGAGAATGCGCTGTCTGTGAATGCCCTTATGTGACACATACACACGTAACGTCACACACACACACACACACACACACACACACACACACACACACAATGCATAGACAGGGTGCCAGAATCCAGTTCTCTTAAGCGCTTGAACTAACAATAAACATCCCAAAGTGCCAGTTTGGTCGATTATCCTCATAAGAGCAATCTTAAATGATTTATATAAAGTCTAAAATGAACAAAAAGAGTTGTGAGAGAATGAGGCGAGATCCATAGACAGTATATAAACGGTGAGATCCGCGTGTCTGTCGGCTCTTAAAGGGACAGCAGCCAATAAAGCTTCCTGTCAGTAAAGTTAAAGAACAAAGGGAACAGAGAAAATGACTCGCTGCTCTTGACTAAATAACTTTAGTAGCTTTAATAAGGATTAACTATTTAATTTATAGTTTAGGCAGTGCAGACTGCATATAACTTTGATAACTTTATTAAATTTCTGTATATTTCCTAACTGTTAAGACAGGAAGGGCAGGAGTAAACATGACATTTATTATGTTAGCATTGTTTTAAGTTTACTTAAATTAAAAACTGTTATATTTTTGAAGCCTAATAATAAATGTAAAAAAAAAAAAATCAGTAGCTGTATTAATATCAGTAATACTGGCCTTCATTCATAAAAAGATGTCATTTAAACAAGTATTTAAAATATACTGTCTTTATGTTGTTTCTACATTAATTTGATTAACTGTGAAATTATTACATTAAAAAAATATATTAAAAAAATTCTTTTTTTATTGCGATTAATCACAGAAAAAATGTGTGATTAATCTAGTTAAAGTTTTTTAATCGATTGACAGCACTTCTAAAAATACAACTTGAAGATAATATAGTATTTATTATATATATTCATTATAATTTATATTTTTATTAAAAAAAAAATTTAAATTAAAAATGATATTTCTATGTGTGTGTGTGTGTGTACAAAATGTCATTATCATTTCTTTGTTTTCCTATAATACAAATAAAATATTATACAAAATTAAACGTCAAATATTGTATTGCATTATATATAAAAAGTGAGGGAAATGTTTGTTTATTTAATTACATTAATTAGTGCTAATATAATTAACATAGTTAATTTAATTAATTGTTATATATCATTTTTTTTAGATATATTTATAAAAGAAAAAAAATATATAAATACAAACTAAACTTTGAAAAACTTCAGGATGTCAGCTGGCTTCTCTCTTGGTCACATGACTCACATTTCCAATCCTAATTATATGGAAAGATTTCAAAAGAAGCAGTTCTTCAAATTTGCTGCTTCTGGAATGAACTTCTTTTCATCTGCACACCGAGGTCACACTGCCCTTTCTGATTTTATTTAATCTGATTTAATTACAGGTTTAATACTGTATGGATCCCACAATGTATTGCATTATACAATATAATATAAAACAAAAATTCATTACATTAACTACAGTAATTATATTAACAGTTAAATACATTTTTTGTTGATAGGATTAAATTTGGTATATAAATAGGATTAAATAATTTTTTTTATATTAGAAAAAATAAATAATATAAACTATTATTTAGGGTTATTTTTAATTCTTTAAAAAAATAAAATAAATATGAATAAATTAAATGTATTATAAATACTTTATCTCTTGATATGAAAATTTTTTTTTTTTGATTCTTCAATAGATTTTTTAAACGTTAGAAAAAAATAAAAAGTAATGATATAAAAAGTAATTTTATTAATTCTTTAAAAATAAATAAATATAAATAAATGTAAAAAAACTTAAGTAATTTAAAAAATTAATATTTTGAAACAGTTTTTTGCGTTTTGTGTTTTCATTTTAAAGTTGCAGTAATTATTTGTTATTAGTTGATGTTTTTTTTTAAATACAGTGTTTTAAGTTGCAGTTTATGCAGTTATTTCAGTACTTCAACCTAAACTAGAAGAAAATAGAAATGCTAAAATAAAAATAACTTTTTTATATAATTATTTTATTTCTAAGTAATATATATAGTTTGAAACTACTTGCTCACTTTCTTTTTGAATGCTGTGCTGTATATACTGTACACTACCTTCTATTTATAAAAAATATCATGTAAAACAGTATGCATGTTTGAACAGTAAAAGTACAATGTTGCATTGTGGGATACAGCATCTCTTGTTGCTTAGTACACATGCATACTGTATACAGTGTACATACTGCAGAAACAGTTATATTAGTATGCTATTATTGCATTCTGAACAGCCACAGCACAAAAGCTTGTGTTCAGAGCAGCTGCAGTCATGCGCTGGAGTAAGTGTAAGTTTAATGGTGAATACCTCATGCAGGCGGCTGCTGTCGCTCGGCTCGGTCAGTCTGACTGGTGTGGAGCGCTGTGAGGCCGTCCCGTCCTCCTCACGCTCTTCCTCTGAGTCATCCTCAGAGCTGCTGGAGATCTGCTCCTCGCTAGGAGGAGGAGGAGCGCTGGCCGCCGTCTTCCTCTGCAACACTGCCTCCTCTTTACTGGATTTACTGCTGAGAGACCAGAGCAGAGGAACCAGATCAGCTGCTCATCCACAATCTCATAAAACACTTTCAATGGGCAAACGTTTACAGAGTTAGAGTTTCTAGAGTTAGAGTTTACAAAGAGTCTATAGAGTTAGAGATTAGGGAAAGAGAGTTTATGGAGTTAGAGTTTACATAGAGTTTATAGAGTTGGTTTAAAGACATAGGGCCCTATTTTAATGATCTGAAACGCAAGTGTCAAAGCGCGAAGCGCAAGTAACTTTGTGGGCGGGTCTCGGCGCTGTTGCTATTTTCCCGGCAGGATAAATGCCTCTTGCGCCCGGCGCAAATCCAAAATGGGTTGGTCTGAAGTAGCTTCATTATTCATAGGTGTGGTTTGGGCGTAACGTGAAATAAACCAATCAGAGCGTCATCCAACATTCCCTTTAAAAGCAGGTGCGCAAGTTCCATTATGGAGTCTTTTTTTTTCCTGGTTCTTGACGGACAAACCAATTTGTCAGATGTCCTTATATACATATATGTCTTGCCACTATTGGGCAAACAGGTCTGATCCTTAATTACTACAATTAGCCTGAATAATTTGTAAGATAGATTTATGCCTATTTTTCACATCTTCGTGGCACACCACAATGATTTCCGTCATCTCATGTGTTAATCTTTTTTTATTGTAACAATTTATGATTTGCAAAAATAACTGTTGCATCTGTGTAGATTACATGAGCAAAGTGTATGCGCGTTGTGCACGCTATACATTATGGTCAAGCATGCGCCCTTAAAATAGCATAATGAACAATTGTTTGATGGAACAGCAAAATAACACCAGGGATTGTTTGCGCCGGAACACGCCTCATTTTTTGCGCTGAACCGCACATGCAGTGCAAGTTCATTCACTAGTTTAGCGACGTGCTTCTGTGGAGGGAAAAGCGCGCTTTGCGCGGGTGCAAAATAGGAATGACACATGCGTCTGTGTAGAAAAAGTAATTTGCGCTGGGTGCAAGATAGGGCCCTTAAAGTTTAGAGAATAAGAGTTTACAGAGTTAGAGTTTATAGAGTTAGTTTACAGAATTAGAGTTTCTAGAGTTAGAGTTTACAGAGAGTCTATAGAGTTAGAGATTAGGGAATGAGAGTTTATAGAGCTAGAGTTTACATAGAGTTTATAGAGTTGGTTTAAAGACTTAAAGTTTAGAGAATAAGAGTTTACAGAGTTAGAGTTTATAGAGAGTCTATAGAGTTAGAGATTAGGGAATGAGAGTTTATAGAGTTAGAGTTTACATAGAGTTTATAGAGTTGGTTTAAAGACTTAAAGTTTAGAGAATAAGAGTTTACAGAGTTAGAGTTTATAGAGTTAGTTTACAGAATGAGAGTTTATGGAGTTAGAGTTTACAGAGAGTTTATAGAGTTAGCGATTAGGGAATGAAAGTTTTAGAGTTATAGTTTACAGAGTTGGTTTACAGAGTTTACAGAATGAGAGTTTATAGAGTTAGAGTTTACAGAGGTAGAGTTTATAGAGTTAGAGATTAGGGAATGAGAGTTTTTAGAGTTATAGTTTACAGAGTTGGTTTACAGAGTTTACAGAGGTAGAGTTTATAGAGTTAGAGATTAGGGAATGAGAGTTTTTAGAGTTATAGTTTACAGAGTTGGTTTACAGAGTTTACAGAGGTAGAGTTTATAGAGTTGGTTTACAGAGAGTTTACAGAGTTACGAGTTTATAGAGTTAGTTTACATAATGAGAGTTTATGGAGTTAGAGTTTACAGAGAGTTATTAGAGTTAGAGATTAGGGAATGAGAGTTTTTAGAGTTATAGTTTACAGAGTTGGTTTACAGAGTTTACAGAATGAGAGTTTATAGAGTTAGAGTTTACAGAGGTAGAGTTTATAGAGTTGGTTTAGAGAGAGTTTACAGAGTTATAGAGTTAGAGAGTTTACATAGGGTTTATAGAGTTAGTTTATAGAGTTAGAGTTTAGGGAAAGAGAGTTGACAGAGTTACTGTTTATAGAATGAGAGTTTGCAGAGTTAGAGATTATAGAGTTGGTTAACAGAGTTTACAGAGTTAGAGATTTCAGAGTTAGAGTTTACAGAGGTAGAGTTTACAGATGTAGACTTTACAGAACTTGAGTTTACAGAGGTAGAGTTTACAGAACTAGAGTTTACAGAGGTAGAGTTTACAGATGTAGAGTTTACAGAACTTGAGTTTACAGAGGTAGAGTTTACAGAACTAGAGTTTACAGAGGTAGAGTTTACAGATGTAGAGTTTACAGAACTTGAGTTTACAGAGGTAGAGTTTACAGAACTAGAGTTTACAGAGGTAGAGTTTACAGAGGTAGAGTTTACAGAACTTGAGTTTACAGAGGTAGAGTTTACAGAGGTAGAGTTTACAGATGTAGAGTTTACAGAACTTGAGTTTACAGAGGTAGAGTTTACAGAGGTAGAGTTTACAGAGGTAGAGTTTACAGAACTAGAGTTTACAGAGGTAGAGTTTACAGAACTTGAGTTTACAGAGGTAGAGTTTACAGAGGTAGAGTTTACAGAACTTGAGTTTACAGAGGTAGAGTTTACAGAGGTAGAGTTTACAGAACTTGAGTTTACAGAGGTAGAGTTTACAGAGGTAGAGTTTACAGAACTTGAGTTTACAGAACTTGAGTTTACAGAGGTAGAGTTTACAGAACTAGAGTTTACAGAGGTAGAGTTTACAGAACTAGAGTTTACAGAGGTAGAGTTTACAGAACTAGAGTTTACAGAGGTAGAGTTTACAGAACTAGAGTTTACAGAGGTAGAGTTTACAGAGGTAGAGTTTACAGATGTAGAGTTTACAGAACTTGAGTTTACAGAGGTAGAGTTTACAGAACTAGAGTTTACAGAGGTAGAGTTTACAGAACTAGAGTTTACAGAGGTAGAGTTTATAGAATAAGAGTTTATAGAGTTAAAGTTTACAGAGTTAGAGTTTACAGAAACAAATCAACTCTGACCTACTGAACTGTCAGAGATCATTATCATTAACTACAACTAAAACCATTACAATAACATTTTACATTAATTATATTAACAATTAATTACATTATTTGTTTACATTATTTATTTTGTTATTTTGAGGAGCTGCTGAACTCGCTGAGCTGATGAAGGAAACAGCAGATCTCTCAGACTCACCCCAGCACTGACTTTGCGCTCTCGTCTGGTTTGCGGACAGTGAATGGACTGGGATCGAGGCCCAAGGTCTTCGGCATGAACTCCCTAAAAAAAACGAGACCAGAGAGGAATCATGAGAAGATGTAGAAAAACTTTCTGTGCACAAACAGGTGTAAAGGAGCTTTTTCAAAATAAAAGTTCGGTTGAACTCAAAGACATTGTGACAGATGTGTTACTAATGTACAGTAGAATGTACCCATCAAATAATAAAAATAATTGTTATTATTATTTTAATATTTTAAGAGGTATTTTAATTATTTGTAAGTTTTAATTATTAAAAAAATGTGTAAGATTTATTATAAGATTTTAAAAGCATGAATTGTAACAGTAAACCTCTGTTGTGCAGCACTTTTATTATTATTATTTATTTTACTTATTTTTTAGTTTTAATTCTTTAAAAAATTTGTAAGATTCATAAGATTTTAAAATTTTTAATGAAAACAGTAAAGCTCTGTTGAGCAGCACTTTGTTTGCCGAAAAATAAATATTACATTTTCATTTGATTATTATTTTTTTAATAAAAGATTAAACTATTAAACTACTATGCCTTCATTTGATTATCACAATCTTTTAATAATGAATGTACTAAATCATAAAAAAGACATCACAGAATTTCTGGAAAAATGCTACATTTCATAGGGCCCGATAAATGCAAAATAAATAAATAAATTGACTAGACATGTTTATATTAAAATGTACTAAAAGCATTAAAATAGAATCCATAGAAATTAAAATGGAAAACCTGGAATTGTGTAACGAAACAAAAAAAAAAAAAACGGATTTTAGGATGTAAAACAGATTGCAGAGTTTTTAAACTGTATAAAATTCAGTTTGACCATTAAAACTGAATTCAGAAAAATTACAACTATAATTAAAAAAATAATAATAATAATAAAAGGAAACCCATAATCCTTTCTTTAAGAAATACAAAAATACTAAATACATTGAAATTGAATTTTAAAAAAGTACTTAAAATGTCAACAATATATAATTTTAGACAATTGTCTAGTTACATTGAATAAAACGTTACATATACATCTATCCACAGCCCTAATTAAACAGAAAATGCTTGTACAAATCAATAGTTCATTAAAATGAGTAACTCATCCATCCATCTGACTTGAGTAAAGCAAGCAAACGGCACATTTATCTTTATAAAAATGAGGCAAACTACCAGACGGATTATCCAACACTTGGTGAGACGAGATGGTAAAACGAGAGCAATAAATATGAGAGCAGCTGAACCCCGTCTGATAGACAACAGGAGACGGACGACACTGTAAACCTCAATCAAACACTTTCACAACTGAACACAAGGACCCCAAGTGTGACCGAAACACGGAAGATGAGTTCACCAGAAACACAGACTAGACCGACTTCTGTGTTATTCATCACGGAGCAGAATGAAGAGCTAAACATATTTTACTCACAGATATGACACACCGCATAAGATGCTTTTTAAACAAACGAACCTAGAAGCAAACAACCTAACTATTTACTGAAAAATGAATTCACATAAGTAAATAAACTTTAATGTTTTCTTGAATATTATATATATTCAAATATTTTATTGAATGCGCATTTATATAAATAAACATTTTATTTTAATATTTAAATATTTATTAGCATAAACAGTTAGTATTCTAGTATTTACTTAAATATGTAAATTAATATTTACTCAAATTTTCATTTACTCATTTTCATATGTAAATAAACACTTAAAATGTTAGAATTCAATATTTACTTAAATATCTTAATTAATTTACTTAAACATTTACATTCACATCTACTTAAATGCTAATTCACATTGATTAGAATATGTAAATAAATAAAATGTAATTTTTTACATTTTAAATTTAAACAAAGTTTAACATTTACTTAAATATCTTTATTTACTTAAATGTTCATACACATTATATTCACTTAAATATTTAAATTCATATTTACACAAAAATGCATTCAGATAAATAAATGTGAATATTTACTTAAATATTTCAATTAATGTACTTAAGTATTTACTTTATCTTTCACTTAATTGTTCATTCACATAAATAAGTAAATAAATAAACTTTAAAATTACCTGGAGTATTTATATAAAAATTTAAATTTACTTAAATATTCACATAATACATCCATTTACTATTAACTTCAATATAGACTCAAATATTTAACTTAATTGAATAAAAATTCTAAAACGGAGAGTTCCGTTCCTTGATTCTGATTGGTTGAGCCATATTCAAATCTGTAGTAAATTACTCCACAAACATACTCCTTTGTTTACTTCTGTGTTGCTATATCTGTGTGTTTATTTATATCCTTGCACTTTACATACTCTGTTTTATTCTTATATTTTATTCTTTAACAGACGAGAGTACAGCATGACCAAGTGTGTGTTGGTGTGAAGTGTGTGACCTTGCGGAGTTGGTCATTGCGATGCTGAAAGTGTCGTCGAACGAGGTGAGTTCGTACGGCTTGAAGAACTCTGTGTAGATGTCGATGCTTTCTTCGAAGCGGTTCACACGCTTCACGCTCACCTTCCTCCTGTTCTTCTCACACTGAGCTGAAACAGACAGACACATTCAGAAAATACAAACAAATCTCGTCTAAATACAAACAAAACTTTCAGAAAACAAGGAGAAAGAGAAATTAATTCATTAATTCTAAAAATGAATAAATTTACATTTTGCTTGTTACATGTAACAAGAATCTTGTTATGCAATGCGATGAGTTCCGTGAAAATAATTAGGAAAATAAATAAAAAATCAGAACTATTTGTACCTAATATTTGTGTGTACTTATTTCTATACAGTATATTCCACTGCAAGAATGAAGTCATGACCTGAAAATATGGAGCATTATTTGTGTGCCATATAGAGGTGAGAACTAAATATATATTAAATATTTAAATATAAAAAAATGTGTTTACTTAAATATTAATTCACAAATAAATAAACTATCACTTACTTAAATGTACACTTTAAATACACAAATAAGTAAATAAATAGGTTGTTGAATTTAGAAATTAATTAAATAAACATAATTAATTGTATATTTATTTTAAAATATACTTAAATATTTAAATTGTTCACTTAAATGTGTACTTAAATATTAATTAACAAATAAATAAATAAACATTTACTTAAATATATATTTAAATATTTATTCACATAAGTAAATAAATAGATTGATAAATACATTTAATAAACTAATATAATTATTTACTTTAAAATATACTTAAATGTTTACTTAAATATAAATTCACAAATAAATAAACAAACATTTACTTAAATATATGCTTTAAATACACAAATAAGTAAATAAATAAATAAAAATATTATATAACTATATACTTTAGAATATACTTAAATATTTTAAATTGTTCACTTAAATGTTTACTTAAATACATATTTAAATATTTATTCACTTTAAATAAATAGGTTGATAAATACATTTTAAAACTAATTAAACAATTAATTATTTAATTTAAAATATAATTAAATATTTAAATTGTCCACCTAAATGTTTACTTTAATAATCATTTACAAATAAATAAACTAACTTTTAAATATTTATACACATAAATGAGTAAATAAATAGATTGATAAATAAATTAAATAAACTAATATAATTAATTAAATATGTAATTAAAAATATACTAAAATGTTTAAATTTTTTCACTTAAATGTTTACTTAAATATTCATTCATATATAAATAACTAAATATTAATTTTAATATAAATGAAAATATATTAATTAATATTTGGATTCATATTCAGTCACATAAATCAATAATCTGTGATTATGAGAGTCTGCATGGAGAGTTTCAGATCAGTCTCTCATGAAGCTCCATGTGATCAGGACCCTGACTGATAAGACGGCTGCTTCGGCTCAATGTTTGTGATTTATATGTCAGTTCACGTCTCTCTTATCGGTGTTTATGGATGTGTAAAGTTATCACCTTCATCATACGGTGACGGCAGGAACGTCAGCACTCCGTCAGTCCACCAGTGTGTGTAACTGCAGAGAAAAACACAAACAAATCCATCTCTGTGTTTGTGTACACACACACACACATATATATATATAAGTTTATACCGGAGATCTTCTGACTGTGCTTTGCCACCCAATAGTTGATTGTTTGCTTCAGTTGCACTACCAAAGATTGAAATGCTCCAGGAAAGCGCTTTTAAATGCTGAGCTGATCACAGCTGATCACAGATGGCTTTGTGTTTCATTGAGAAGGTGATGAGCTACACCTGATTGAGTTTGAAAGCTTTTTTTTTGGGGGGGGGGGGCTCTTTTTCCAACTCCAATTTCCGATTTATTTCTGACATGTTGGTGTTTTACCTTTCTCTTGCATGTTATAAGTTGCACTGAGTAAATACAGCTGGATAAAACAAAAACTCCAAAGCCACAAAATGTATTAATTTTTTTAAAGGGGGCTGATTCTTTTCTAAACCCACTGTTCATGCGAACATGAATGTCCTATTTGTCCTGGAACACGAATTGTCATTTCAGAGACTGTCTGATGGTACAATTTCCCTAAACAGGTCAGGTTCCTCTCATTTCGTTTTGTTGTCTGATAATAGTTTTTTGTCACGTCGTCCAGTGTCCATTATGCAAGCGGCATCACAAAGCAACGTGTCGGACGGCTGGAGGAAAATAAAGTGGGTCATGGGCCGCACAAACACTTCTTTAACATCGCAGCAATAAAATAATATACCACAATCCACAGACGGGCAGAGACTGGATGCATGTGAAACTGCAGATGCTACAAATGAAGCACACGTCGAATGAAATGAGGCAGAAAACCATTCTTATGTTCCGATGTAACGCTAACCCGTAGCTGTTCATAGTGTTCACTAAGGAAAACATTATTAATTTTAGTTCTTATACTGTACTTAAGTGTGCTAAAATTACTTTATGTGATTGATTTTACATTTTTCACCATGCATTCATGATGACACATGATGTTTTTTTACCATCACAACACATTCAGTTCATTTTGACCCAGAAGAGACGCACAAACATTTCTAAAAAATTCAAAAGAAAATCTTTGTAAAGGCTTTATATAACCTTAACCTTTTATAACCTTAAAATACACAATTTATAATTTTTTTCTGATATTTCGGAATTAACTTAAAAGATATAACCATATTTTTAAAAAAAACATTTAAAATTTTGGTCATTTTGACCCGGGTGTGTATGGAGCACCATTAGTGTCAAAAACACTTTTTGTTAAATTATCTGTGGAGTTAAATTAGTGTCAAAAACACTCTTGTAAAATATATTTAGCCTCTTCTCCAGATCTCACACACTTTTGGGACTGAATTTAGTTTATAAACATGAGTATGTACGTCTATTGACTAACTAATGCAGCATGAAAAATTCATCACATCTGAAAGTCAAAGTTCACGTAAAATTTATTAATTTAGTTTAAAAACTTTTAAGAGCTATATTTATGTTTTGTTAAAGACAATTAATTTTTGTTATGTTTTAAGCAAACCATGAGTTATAAAGTCAAAATAATTAAACCATTCATTCCAATGGGGTTAATAATGGTAATTCTCAGATTATATGTTTTTATAAATTTCATACAATGATATATTCAAATAAGATTTCTCACAAATATTGAAAAAAAAAATATATATATACATTTTCCATTATGGTTTCTGTTCTTGTTGTTGTTTTTCATGTGTCTTTGAAACTTCAAATTAATTAATTAATTAATGGGTAAATGCTGTAATAATACTGTAACATTCAAAACTTTGAACATTTTTTCCAATAGTAAAAAAAGGTGTTAAATCCCTGTTTTGCTCAGTTTTTTGCTTGTCTGGAGCACAGGTTGTTATTCAGACTGTATTAAGACGTAAGCGTCAGACCTGTGCTGCTGCTGTGGGAGGACCATGGTATCGCTGTGATGAAGGTAGAAATCTGTAGGCAGTTCCCAGAGGTGAGGCTTCGATTCCGACGGCTGGAAGACCTGCAGGAACAGGTTTATCGCGTCCTGTCTGTCTGCATCTGAGGGACACAAACTATCAATGTTACTTCTGTGAGTTATTCCGGTTTGCCCAATACTTCGTTTAGGCTGCATTTTATTATATAGTTTATTTACATTTTTTCATGTACATTTATTTATTTGGCAGATGTTTTGTCCAAATTAAATTTTATTACATTCATGGTACACTTTTTATCTGTTCATGCATTCATTTGGAATCGAGCCCATGTCTCTGGCTTTACTAGCACGATTAGCAACAGGATACTTATATATTTTTTAATTGTATTAATTATTACATTTTATCATATTTTATTTCATTTTATAATTGTATTTATTATTAAAGCAATACTTTTAGATTTATATTTCATTATTTTATTGTATTGTATTGTATAATTGTATGTATTATTATTAGAGCTATACTTATAATTATATGTAGTTTATTTTATGTTATTGCATTTAATTTTATTATTTATTTAATATTATTTTATTTCACTTATTTATTTTACATGTATTTCACAAATTTGATTAGATTCAAGGTATACATTTTAGCAGTTCAAGCAGTCCCAGGAGAAATAAGTATCCTGTTGTATTACACACACACACACACACACACACACACATATATATATATATATATAAATATAAAACATTTTATTTAATTATATAGTTTTTTATTTTATTATTAAAAAAAAATATTATTTATTGATTTAATTAAATAAATTGTAAATATTACTTGTTTGAAAAAGTGGTTCTTTATAGTAATTATCTTTGTCTTTTTTTGCATCCAAACATCAAACACTTCAGCAACATGAACTGGTTTTGAGATGCCAATAAAAACAAACCACTATAACTAAAGTCTGAAAATCACCTGAGTGAGAGCACCAAACAATAACAGAATCAGATGCACAGCAGTGTTTTCGTCTGTTTGCAGCTGCCAGGACTTGTTTTTGAGAATATCCACAGGTTAAAGGTGCGATAATTGTGGCACATGCAGAGGACCATCACTCAAACACATGCATGTGCGGCCCAGAGTAATCAAGAGTTAATCGACAAGCAGTGAACGCAATTCCACTCGTTCCTTGTTATACCTCAGGCCATTTCAGCATCTTCCTAATTAAATAAAGCTGAGATGAGAACCGAGACGAGCGACATTAATGCATGAACATGTTAATCCACAAAACATCACATGGAAAAGCCTGATCATCAAGTAAATCTCCAGCATGGAAGAGTAAAATATTTAATATTTTATAATGTTTTATTTAATTTTATTTGAACATTTATATAAGTTTTCTATTTGGCAGACATTTCAACAAAAGATTTATGAGCTACAGGTAGGGTTATTATAGTTAATTAAAGGCATTAAAACACATTTTAATTTCTTGAAAAAAAGTTAACTTAAATAGAAATTATTAATAAAAACTATTATAGAATATCAATGATACTAAAATAACACTGAAATAAATGTTATTTTATTTAATTGTATTTTTATTTAATTTTAACATTTAATTTAATTTTACATTATTATTATTATTAATTTACATTACATTTATGAATTGCAATAATGATTAGAGTATTTTATATGACTTTATTTCTTAAAAGTTTTTTATTTTATTTATTCATTTTACATTTGATTTCATTAAATACATTTATTTTATAATTTTTATTTAATTATATTTATATTCTAAATGTATATTAATTATTTTAATTTATATATTACTATTTTGTATATTTTTTTTATCAGACGACATTTTAATAAAAAGATTCAGAAGAGTAAAGGTGAATCTCAAGAATATGCCAAGATCTCACTCCAAAACCCAGAAATAAAACATTATATTTCACTTAAATTTTGGGTTTTTTTTTTTGCCCTATTAGAAAGATAAATCTTAATGTTGCTAAAATAAGCTTCAGTTTTCAATGCAATGCAATTTTTTCTTTTGATTTTAGAGTGAAAAACAACATGTGCTTGAGACTGACCTGTATACTAGAGTCTGTGTTATACTGAAATATAACAGCGCGGCTCCATTAGACTGTCCTGAAGAACAGTATGTGTGCTGAACTATGATTCATTTCAGCAGAATTTACTTGAGTAGAGTTTAAATGAGACGAGGCTATAAATACAACCTGGAGAACAAGAAAAGAGTCTCAAAAATAGGCAGAAACATGAATGGCCATTTGATTAAACCTCAAACCCACTCCTTTAATTAACCAGCACAGTGCAAAAAAGAAGCTCTTCTTCAGTATTTTTTGTCTTGTTTTCCAGTACAAACATATAAATAAGATTCTGGAGAGGAAAAAAAACTAAATAAAGTAAGGTTTATGCTTGTAACAAAAACAAATATGTCAATGGGATAAGAAACAAAGAATAAAATAATAAAAATAACAAAAAT
>NC_081772.1:1172500-1210000 GCF_963082965.1 Carassius carassius
GCAGTAATGTCACAATTTTTACTGTATGTTCGATCAAATAAATGAGTGAGCAGAAGAAAAATCTTACTGACCACAAAAGTTCACACGTTACACGAAACATACATTATTTAAGTTCAAAAGTATTTACAAGCTATTACAAGAACCTAAAATATACACTTAAAAACTTAGAAATAAATTTTTTTTAAATGTCAAAATATATTTTTATTGACAACAGATTTATAAAAGAGAGAAACTAATTAAACAAACATCTACATAAAAAATATTAACACCTACAGAAGTAATCAAAGTTTCACTAAGAAGATATGTTTTTTAAATGCATTTTAAACACTTTTTTATATTTACAAATAAAAAAAGGTAAATATGGATGTATATGCTTTCCTAATGGGTAATTTATGTGGAAATATGAGAAACAAAATCTTTACAAATGGCATCTAAAGCTAAACAACACTAATAAAAAAACAAACAGAAAAAAACCTTTTTTACAATATTTTTAAATAAAAATGTTTAAAAGCATACACAAACAAATGTATATATGTGTGTGTGTGTGTATATATAAGTTTATATTCATATTTTGAATATATTTTTATAATGTTTTAATTAAAACCTTTGTGTAATATTTAGAAGTTCCGTTGTGTTGTTTTTTGTTATATCTACTATTTATTTTTCTTTTTTATTTATGTGTGTCTATATAGTTTGTATATATAGGTTTAGTCATTTTAGCTTATATTTATATTGGATAACATGCATTCGATTTCAAAATCAAAATGTTTTCTTTTAGTTTTAGTTCTATAAGCACACAAACATACACACATACATATATATATATACATATATACACATACACATATATATATATATATATATATATCTGCTCTGAATCTGTTCAGCACCTACTGATTAAAAAGGCTTCTCTTAGAAAACAAGTCTTAAGACAGTTTGAATTTTATTTTTTTGTATTTTATAAATATGTAAAAATTTATGCAAAAAATAGGATATGCCTTCTTAATGGTTAATTCATCTGTACCCATTGTACCCACTGTACCCACTGTACAAAAGAAAATCATTACAGTGATAAAGATTAATTTACTGTATTTTACAAAGCATTGACAGATCTTAGACAGAATACATCTACATTTAAACAACGTAAAATCAGGCGGTGTGTGACTGCTGGTTTTTATCAATAAAGTGTGGGTCAGATGGACGCTTTGTTTCTGAATGGACACTTCTTGACCAGACTGAGCACCAACAGGCAGCAGATTTTGAGTAAGACAAGACAACAGGTTTTTAATGCTATTGGCCCAAGGATTTTAGCTATAATAAATTGTTGCCTGTCTACAGGCTATGTACCATCTTTTTTTAAACATGCTATACTGCAGCCTGTTTTGAAAAAACCTTTCTCATTTCAGACTGATTTCAAAACGAACTTTCCTTTCGAAAGTTCTGGAGAAGGTCGTTTTTATTCAATCACAGACCTTTTTGATGAGAAATTCAGTGTTTGAAGTTTTTCAGTCAGGTTTAAGAGCAAAACACAGTACTGAATCAGTGCTTTTAAAAGTATATAATGATATTTTACTAAGCGTTGAATCTGGAGCCTCAGCAATCTTGGTATTATTAGATATTAGTGCGGCATTTGATACCATAGAGCATAGTATCTTAGTTTCTCGTCTGGAGCATTATGTTGGCTTTCGAGGAGTTGCCCTTCAGTGGGTTAAGTCTTATTTATCGAACAGAAGCTTTGCAGTTAATCTGGGTGATTTTTTCTCAACTCCAGTTCCACTAACTTGTGGGATTCCTCAAGGGTCCATTCTTGCTCCTCTCTTGTTTTCATTATATATGCTTCCTTTGGGATCTATTTTCAAGAATAGGTGTCTACTTTCATTGCTATGTACAGAATACGCAAATGTATCCTACCACTGCAACAAAATAAAAAGAATGCTTTAATTCCCCTGTAAACAAATAAACGCTTTTGTCATATCCATTTTTTTTTTATCTGAGACTTTTGGTGACAATAAAGACTTTTCTTTCTATTAATGATCTTGAGAAAGTCATTCATGCCTTCATTTTTCAGGGCTTGACTATTTTAACTCTCTTTATGTAGGAGTCAGTCACAGAACTTTGGGCAAGTGTCGTATTAAATTGTGCTTTATGAATTAAACAAACAAACAAACAAAAACAAACCTGTAGCCTGCCATTCGGTGTGACCTTCCCTCCGAGATCTCCCCACCTGACCAACAAAGAGAGTCGTTTAAAACAAACGAGCCTCAAACTTTCACCTCGTGTGTTTGAAAACAAATAAGTGCTTCAACACGTGCACCATCAACGCTTTACAACAACAAGAGCTGGAAAACAACCAAAGTGCTGCATTTACCTCAGCTGTGACTCAGACGGGAGGCTTTCTGAGCTCTTATGAGAAGGACAGAAATAGTGCTTGCAGCACTGTACACATACGCAGCTCATCGGGAGGAAAGATTGTTTGGTATATTAGTTGGAGTCTTAGTATTACTATTAGAAGACCTTCAGGAGTGAAATATATACAGTACAGACCAAAAGTTTGGAAACATTACTATTTTTAATGTTTTTGAAAGAAGTTTCTTCTGCTCATCAAGCCTGCATTTATTTGATCAAAAATACAGAAAAAACAGTAATATTGTGAAATATTATTACAACTTAAAATAATAGTTTTCTATTTGAATATACTTTAAAAAATAATTTATTCCTGTGATGCAAAGCTGAATTTTCAGCATCATTCCTCCAGCTTCAGTGTCACATGTAACATCAGTCGATCACATGATCATTTAGAAATCATTCTAATATTCTGATTTATTATGAGTGTTGGAAACAGTTCTGCTGTCTCATATATTTGATGAATAAAAGGTTAAAAAGAACTGCATTTATTCAAAATAAAAAACAATTTTCTAATAATATATATTCTAATAATATATTTTCTTTACTGTCACTTTTTATCAATTTAACACATCCTTGCTGAATAAAAGTATTGGTTTTATTTAAAAAGAAAAAAAATTACTGACCCCAAATTACTGACCAGTAGTGTATATTAGTACAAAATATTTATATTTTTAAAACATAGCTTCTTTTTTTTTAACTTTTTATTTATCAGAGTATCCTAAAACGTATCACATGTTCTGAAAAAATATTAAGCAGCAGAACTGTTTCCAACTTTGATAATGAATCATCATATTAGAATGATTTCTAAAGGATCGTGTGATAATGATTCTAAAAATTCAACTTTGCATCACAGAAATAAATGATAATTTAAAGTATAATAAATTTAAAAACAATTATTTTAAATTGTAATAATATATCACAATATTACATTTTTTTTCTGTATTTTTGATCAAATAAATGCAGGCTTGATGAGCAGAAGAAACTTCTTTCAAAAACATAAAAAATAGTAATGTTTCCAAACTTTTGGTCTGTACTGTACATCACTGCCTGTTTATCCCTGCCCATTAATTCTCCATCACAGCCTGTTTAGCCCCGCCCACCGATTCTACAGTGCTGCCTGATTAGCCCCGCCCACTGATTATATATTACTGCCTGTTTAGCCCCACCCACCGATTATAAGCGCTGCCTGTTTAACCCCGCCCACTGATTCTACAGAGCTGCCTGTTAAGCCCTGCACACCAATTCTACATCACTGCCTGTTTAGCCCCGCCCACCGATTCTACATCACGGCCTGTTTAGCCCTGCCCACCCATTTTACATCACTGCCTGTTTAGCCCCGCCCACCGATTCTATATCACTGCCTGTTTAGCCTCGCCTACCGATTCTACATCACTGCCTGTTTAGCCCCGCCCACCCATTTTACATCACTGCCTGTTTAGCCTTTTTAGCCCCGCCCACCAATTCTACAGTGCTGCCTGATTATCCTGCCCACCGATTATACATTACTGCCTGATTAGCCCCGCCCACCAATTATATATATATTACTGCCTGTTTAGCCCCGCCCACTGATTCTACAGCACTGCCTGTTTACCCCCACCTACCCATTCTACATCACTGCCTGTTTAGCCCCGCCCACCCATTCTACATTACTACCTGTTTAGCCCTGCCCACCCATTCTACATCACTGCCTGTTTAGCCCCGCCCACCAATTCTACAGTGCTGCCTGATTATCCTGCCCACCGATTATACATCACTGCCTTTTTAACCCCGCCCACAGATTCTACATCACTGCCTGTTTAGCACCGCCCACCGATTCTACATCACTGCCTGTTTAGCCCCGCCCACCGATTCTCCATCACTGCCTGTTTAGCCCCGCCAACCGATTCTACGTCACTGCCTTTTTAACCCCGCCCACCCATTCTACATCACTGCCTGTTTAGCCCTGCCCACCGATTCTACATCACTGCCTGTTTAGCCCCGCCCACCCATTCTACATCACTGCCTGTTTAGCCCCACCCACCAATTCTACATTACTGCCTGATTAGCCCCGCCCACCAATTACATATATATATATATATATATATATTCCACATCACTGCCTGTTTAGCACCGCCCAATTATTCTACATCACTACCTGTTGCATCAATGGAGGAAGCGTTATTATTGGCCTATGGACTCTTCAAAATCATCTTGATGGATTTGTTTGATGTTAATAAATGGACTGCAGTGGTAGAGCTTAGATTCTATGCCCGAGCCTGAGCTCGGGCTCGACCCGACCCGCGTGCCGGGCCGATATTTTCCGCCACCGTCCTCGGGCCGGATCGGGCCCTTGATAAAGCACGTCACGTGTCATGCGCAGCGTCTCGTCCACTCGCAGTCCCGCATGCGTGACGCATCACACCTGCTGTGCGTGCTGTACTATTCAGTAGAATAAGTGCAACATGGAGCTTGAAGAAGCAAAGAAAAAAATTAAAACAGGAGAATTAACTTTGAGCAAGTTTGGAGGAAAATCGGAGGTATGGAAACATTTTAAACTAGTCGTGGGGAGTGACCATATATATATATATATATATATATATATATATATATATATATATATATATATATATATATATATATATATATATATATATATATATATATATATATATAACTGCGCAGCTCCCCCGTAGCCTAAATGATCTAGCACAGCAGCACCTGCGGTAAAAAAAAAAAATCTGGCGCTGCCCCTGGTTATAACGGCCCACATATTAAAAATGGTCGGGTTTAAATCGGGCTCGGGCTCATAATTACAGTGAACGTGTCGGGCCGGGCCGGGCTCGGACACAACGTGCTCGGGCTCAGGTAGGGTCGGGCTTGATTTGTTGGGCCCGATCTAAGCTCTATGCAGTGGTGTGGATTACTTGTGGATTATAGTGATGTTTTTATCAGCTGTTTGGACTCTAATTCTGATGGCACCCATTCACTTGCAGAGGATCCATTGCTGAGCAAGTGATGCAATGCTACATTTCTCCAAATCTGATGAAGAAAAACGTATCTGCATCTCGGATGGTCAGAGGGGTGAGAATATTTTCAGGGAATGTTCATTTTTGTGCGAACTGTTCCTTTAATATAGTGTTCTGATAAACCCCTGTGGCAACATTTTGCTGAATATTCTACAAACGATTTGCATTTGCACGTAAAAGCAGACATCTGACAGCCCAGCCATTTTTTATCACATAAATGTGAATTTAAATGATACATTTTTGTTATTAAACACATAAACAACATTTTTTACACAACCTCAGATTCATTTGTTTATTCCTTCCACCTTTTGCGTGTTCACACACCGCTGCTGAAACAGACTGCTTTTGTGGAATCAGGTTATTCTCATCTTAATCAAATGAATGTTTTTTTGTAAAGGTTATTTACCTTTCATCAGGACGTAATGCGTGGCAATAAAAGTCAGGTCGATTAACGAAGAATCCCGTCCTCTTGACCACATTCTCAGCGATCATACTGAGACGATCCAACACGTTACACAGTTTACTGCAGATGAGAAGTTACAATTCTACTGTCAATTATAATGTTACAAAAGATTTCTATTTCAAATAAACCCTGTTTGAACTTTCCATTCATCTGTGAATCCTGAAAACTAAAATGCATCACGGTTTCCACTGATAATAATCAGAAATGTTTCTTGAGCAGCAAATCAGCATATTAAAATTATTTCTGAAGATCAAGTGAAACTGAAGTGGAGTAATGATGCTGTGCATTTATTTAAAATAGTACAAATATTTCACAATTTTTACTGTATTTTTGATCAGAAAATGAGCAGGAGAGACTTATTTTGAACAGTATATAATATCAGGTCACTTTACGACAGTCGTACGCACCTCTTCGTGTATCGCGCCATGTCCCAGGCGATGTACTCGATGCCATGCTCCGGCGGGAGGAACTGGTTCAGGTTGGTGATGGCTGGATAAAACTCCTCACTCAGGATCTTCTCATGCTTTCTCTTCTCTCGTTTCTGACAAATTCAATCACCAAATCAACAATTATTGATCACACACTGACTGCAACAATTTAACCTCACCTTCTAACAAAATATACTCTCCAGCCCTGCAGCAGCAATTTCATGGTGACAAACTTGCGGTGTAACATTTAGTAAATTTGTGGCAAACAAAACTGCAAAAATGCAGTAAAAAAACAAAACAAAAAAACCTGCAAACAAATTATTTTTCTAAGTTATAAATAAAACAGAGATTGAGTATGTTTTACAAGAAAATACTATTTCAATATAATTTCACTTTTTAATTCAATGCGTTACTTTATTAAATTTACTAGCAATTTCTGAGTGAAACGTTTTTTATAAATTGTTTTATTGTTTATTTTTAGTGTGTTGGAAAATATTGCGTCCTACAAAAACTATGTAACAATGCGACAAAAGCATTGTTTAACACTTAAAACACATGAAACATGTTTGCCAGGATGCTATATTTCCATAAGAACATTTCAGTACAAATAATGAGTTTTAAATGCATAAATGCATTTTTACATAGAAACAACTTTAAGAATCTTTTACCCCATTTTATAAAATACTAAATTGAATAATGAACCAAAATTAATAACAACTAATATAGGTTTAAAATGCATAAATTATATGTATTGCATCATTAAACAAAATTTGAGAATTATTAATTTTTATTTAATTAGAGATTAGAGAATATTACTGTTGAGCATCACAATTTTTACTGTATTTTTAATCAATCAAATTTTGAGAATCTTTTGCTCTCTTATTTTAACATTCTGAGTTAAATAATGAATTAGAATTAATAAACACCGCAATTCTTTTTTTACTTTGGAGGACAGCAGAGATTGCATGAAAACTAAGCACATTTCAACACCAATAATGAGTTTTAAATGCATAAAACATATACATTATAATCACATATACTAAATACTGAATTAAATAAATCAATAACTTGATTTACTCAAATTAATAACAATTAGTGTGTTTTAAATGCATAAATCATATGCATTTTACAACAGAAACTACTTTATTTACTAAAATGCCAAATAAAATAATGAATTAGAATTACTGTTCCTACTGTATTTTTACCAAATAAATGCAAATTAGAGAATCATTTTGCTTGCTGAATTAAATAATGAATCAATGAAATAACTCTGCATTTTTACCGTGGAGAACTAATTTTGCATGCAAAACACAAGCAGCATTTTAATAAGCATGCTTTTTAAATGCATAAATAATATTCATTTTCTCATGGTAACACAACTCCTTTTTTCAAATGCTGAAATAAATAATGAATCAGAATGAATAAGCAATGCTTGTTTTTTGCAGCGCTGCTCATGATTTGGATGCAGACATGTTGCGGACAATGACTCAAACAAACGTCCTCCTCCTAACCCATGACTAATCCACCATCAACACTAGTAAAATATTATCTATTCGTCGCACATGCCGGCAGGCAGAAACACACGTGAACGATCTGCGCTTTATGCGTTCAATCCTTGGGCCACATTTGCACGTGCTGTAAACGACTCCAGCTTTCACAGAAATCTTTCTGCGGCCGCCTTAGTCTTCCTGCGACCCACAATGCCTTCTGCTTCCCACACACACTCTCCACTGGAGGCCAATGACAAACACACACACACACACACTGAGTTTATGCTGGAGGTCAATGTGCTCACAAACACACATGCACTTTACACGCAAACCACACTAAGTGTGTTTGAGCGCACACGTGTTGCGACTGCATGGTCCGTTGCGCTAAATAAGCATGTGAAGATAATTAGATCACACTCTTGGCATGTAATTCACCTCATTTGGGTCATTAAGGCTCTTTTGTCACACGCTTTTATCTGGGAAATATACGTCACACGTTGAAACAAAGCCACAAACGCTGGGGTTCGTGTTAAATCCTGTCCTTTCGGATCCCTTTCTGGCAGCTGGCATTCACATGGGCATCACATGGCTCAGATGTGTGTGTGTGTGTGTGTGTTTCTGGCTCAAACTGTGATTTGTGTCTTTGTTCTGTTGTACCACATGACAGCAAATGTGAGATATGGGATATCTAGAAAGCAGCTTTTATTCAAAAACATCATTGAAGAGTGCATGTGCATTTCTTCATGTGTGTTGTATTTATAGTAAGTTCATTAGATGCTACAAGTGTTCATGTGAAGCACACAGAGTGCATGCATTAGCATTTTTTTAAAAGAAATGTACACTTATTCAGCAAGGATGCATTAATTTGATTAAAAAAAATTATATTTAAAATAAATTCCATTGTGATGAAAAATATCAACTTTCTCAACATTAATAATCATATAATAAAATATATATATATATTTGAGTTTATTGCTATATAATCCTCTTAAGGCTATTTTATTGCAGATCATAAATCAAACATTCGAGGAAATTCAGCATATAAAAGTTCAGACAATTCTGCACAAAAAAAACTATATTAAAATTCTTTAATTGTACATCTGATAAAAAATTTATTTTTTCTTGAGTTGATCGTACAAAACATGTCTTTCTTAATTATGGCTTAGCGTCTCATAATTTTGACTTTTTATGTCATAATGACTCAGTATCTCAAAATTTTTACTTAGCATCTTAATTTTTTTTAGTTTTTGTTTTATGTCAATTATGACTTAGTATCTCATAAGTTTGACTTTTTATCAATTATGACATTGGACAAGAAGGAAATTAAAAATAGAGCTGACCAATAACACATTTTACAGTCGATATTACAGTGCTACAGTATGACATTTTAGTGTTTTTTCTTCACGCAAAGTATAATTTCCTTCTGATTTTGTGGTGAAATGGAGGACGTGGAGTTTCTGGAACAGGAAACACTGAATCTCACCTTGACGAGGTTGAGGATGATGATGGGCGATCCAAACCTCTGCAGCATCTGATCGAAGTGAAGAGCTGCGACATGAGCGTAAGGGTCGGCCTGGTCCACTGAGAGAGAAAGAGAGAGTATTTTAATAAGACCAGGTCTTTATAAAAATAATTCCCACTTCACAGTCATTATATCCCTTGTCAGGATGACATGAAACCAGAGTCGTTTTAAAGCAAATGAGTTCACATTTCAATTACATGTCAAATTACAGTTTCAGGTTTGCTTCAGTAAGGTTTGTCTGCATTTGAGTTTATTCCCATTTAAGCTTCTAAAAACCCATTTCATGACAGATATAGGTCATAATCAAACATTTACTAAAATATGTGCAACTTGACAACTCTATAAAATATTCCTCAGTTGTATGTGATAAAAAAAATTGCTAATGTTTTTCTGGTCTTTGAAAATGTGTCCTTCAAAGACCAGCTGATGCCAGAGATAATATTTCAATCAGTTCTTTTAATTAAAAAGTAAAAAATAGTATCTGATAATTAATTACTTTGACTTTATGATATGGAATTATGACTTTTAATCTAATAATTGTCTTTTTTCTCATAATGATTTAGTTTCTCAATTACAACCTTTTTTTTCCACAATTAATCTAAATTATTATTAAATAATAATGACTGTCATAATTGGATTTTTATATCAGTTAAAACATAGTAAATCACAATTACATAACATTACATGATAATTTGATAAGAGGTTGAAATTGTGAGAATAGTCATGATTATTATACAAGTCAAATAAACATTTGACGTAGTTTCTAAATTTTTACTTTAAGCATAATTTTTGCCTCATTTTGACATCATAATTATGACTTAGTATCTCATAGTTTTGTCTTTTTACATTATAATATCTCATAATTTTGTCTTTTTGTTAAAATTATGGCGTACCATCTCATAATGTTGATTTTCAGTTGTGCAACTAAGTATCTCATAATTATGACTTTTTACATCATAATTATGACTTAGCATGATACATTTTTGAATGTCAATTAAGACTTAGTATCTCATAGTTTTGTCTTTTTACTAGGGCCGGGACTCGATTAAAAAAATTAATCGAATTAATTAGAGGCTTTGTAATTAATTAATCGAAATTAATCGCATTTTAAATCGCATATAAATATTTGACCTGAGAACAGTGAGAAGTAATTTTTTTTCACATGGATTTATAGTATACAATTGAATAATGACTGAATACATAAGCTTAAGCAACAAAATATTGTTTATTTTTGTTCAACCGAGTCTAGCAGACCAGTGCAATTTTTGCCATTAAGTGTAGCAATAGCATATTTAGAAACAATTTAGAAATAGCTGCTATATGTTTTGCGTTGAGGTGATACTTGAGGCTTGATGTGCTGCGGTGATATGCAAATTCCTTGTTGCATAGCTTGCACACAACCATGCTCTTATCGACGCTTCCATCCGTTCGTTTTTTATAACAAAATTTCCCCTCCAAGGGGCCAACCAAAGCGGTCTCGTCTGCTTCTTCGTTCATGTTCACTGTGGTTTGTTGTTGTCTGAAGTCATGAACGCTAGTTGGTGCACCAGTATAATCGGTCCGCGAAACTCATCCAGTGAGAAACGTTCCGCGGTGCAAAAATAAGTTATTAAAAATACGGAAAAATGTTTTGTGTAATTAATTAATCTTAATTAACGCGTTATTTTTTGTGTAATTAATTAATCTAATTAACGCGTTAAAGTCCCGGCCCTACTTTTTACATTACAATATCTAATAATTTTGTCTATTTGTTAGAATTATGGCTTAGTATCTCATAATGTTGACTTTCTGTTGGAATGACTTATCTCATAATTTTGTCTTTTTGTTAAAATTATGGCGTACCATCTCATAATGTTGATTTTCAGTTGTGCAACTAAGTATCTCATAATTTTGACTTTTTACATCATAATTATGACTTAGCATGATACATTTTTGAATGTCAATTAAGACTTAGTATCTCATAATTTTGACTTTTTACATCATAATTATGACTTAGCATGACATATGTCAATTATGATTAGTATCTCATAAATTTGACTTTTTGTTAGAATTATGGCTTAGCATCTCATAATGTTGACTTTCTGTTGTAATGACTTAGTGTCTCATAATTTTGACTTTTTACATCATAATTATGACTTAGCATGACATATGTCAATTATGATTAGTATCTCATAAATTTGACTTTTTGTTAGAATTATGGCTTAGCATCTCCTAATGCTGACTTTCTGTTGTAATGACTAAGTGTCTCATAATTTTGACTTTTTACATCATAATTATGACTTAGCATGACATATGTCAATTATGATTAGTATCTCATAAATTTGACTTTTTGTTAGAATTATGGCTTAGCATCTCATAATGTTGACTTTCTGTTGTAATGACTAAGTGTCTCATAATTTTGACTTTTTACATCATAATTATGACTTAGCATGACATATGTCAATTATGACTTAGTATCTCATAAATTTGACTTTTTGTTAGAATTATGGCTTAGCATCTCATAATGTTGACTTTCTGTTGTAATGACTAAGTATCTCATAATTTTGACTTTTTACATCATAATTATGACTTAGCATCTTACATTTTTGACATATGTCAATTATGACTTAGTATCTCATAAATGTGACTTTTTGTGTCACAATTTTGAAGATTTTTCTCGTATGTGAAATGGGCTTTCATATGAATTTGACATGAACCATTAAAGACAAATCAATGTGCACTATGTGGGTCATAAGTCTGTGCTGAGCAGCAGGCTACAATATAACTGTGCAGTTGCAAACCTATAAACAGATTAGAGCACAAAACACTCCTGGCAGTAGGTTATGAGAATGAGGTTCTTTCTCATACACAAATATCTCCCTTTTACATGGGTTCATTAACACCACACAAAGCGCATTCAAAGTTGGCGTAATCAAATGCTTGAGTACTGAAAAGTCCTTCAGCAGGTCAGACAAAGCTCATGGGGACAGCAACGTGTTGCATGCTAGCGATGAAAGAGAAAAACTGTGTCTCATCTTCTTGCAGCACCCCAAACAATCAATGAAAATGAAAGATGGCCGAGACTCAAGCCTTGCGTAACACCTTTCTAGTTTTTGTTTAGCAGAAAATCAATATCTGTTATCCTGGAAGCCCTTTGTGCGAGTGCTGTTTTAAACCTACATTGAACTGACCTAATTACAGAAAACATTCTTCGTAAACCCTCATCTTCCTTTGACAGAAGGACATTGCATCAGGCAAATTGCATAATGCATTAGAAAGATGAGTAAGTGCAGAGGATGATGAGTCTGGAAATGAAGAAAATCACATCTAATTTATCATAACTAAGAGCTTTGGGTCATATCAGAGTGTAATTTTTGTTAAAATTCACAGTAGAAAACTGGTTCTTCTGAAACTGATTCCTTAAAAAAAAAAAAAAGATCAACATTATGTTTTTGGCCAGATTTAAGCTATTGGATCAGTTTTATTTGACAAAAAGTCAGATGAGATTGTCTTAAAAGTTCCTTTTCTAGTTTACTTACACAAAGAAAACGTATGAGGCACAAAATCATAAAGATAAGATAAGTCATTATTATCATGACATAAGTCATAATTATATTAAATTGAAATTGAGATACTAAGTCATAACTATGAGATAAATGCATTATTATGACATGAAAGGTCATAATAATAAGGCAATCATGAGATAAGGCACTATTATGTTAAAAAAAAAATTTTTTAATATTAAGAACAGATTTGAGATACTAAGTCATAATTATGAGATAAGTCATTATTATGACATGAAGTCATATTTATGATAAGTTGAAATTGTGACATACCTAGTCATCATTATGAGATAAAAGTCATTATTATAACAATTTCATTATACATCAGAATTTAGGTACTAAGTCACAATTATGATATTATGATAGAAATCATTATTATGACAAAATGTTATAATTGTGATATTAAGTCAAAATTTAAATACCTAGTCATCATTATAGGAAGTCGAAATTATGACACACCTAATCATCATCATGAGATAAAGGACATTATTATGACATAAAAAGTAAATTATAATGTTGAATTATAATAGTCAGAATTTAAATAACTCATAATTATGAGATAGAATTCATTATTCTGTAAAAATGTTGATACCTAGTTATCATTATAAGTCATTATGACATGAAAAGTCATATTTATGATAAATTGAAATTATGACATACCTAGTCATCATTATGAGATAAAGGTCATTATTATGAAATAAAAAAGTCAATTATAATATTGAATTACATTGACATAATTATGAGATAAGTCATTATTATAACTGAATGTCATAATGAGATACTAATTCATCATTCTGAGACAAAAAGTCATAATTATGATATTAAGCTGAAATTATGAGATAGTAAGTAATCATTATATAAAAGTCATTATTAAGGCATGAAAAGTCAATTATAAGTTGAAATTATGAGATACCTAGTCATTTTGAGATAAAGGTCATTATTATGATATAAAAATTCAATTATAATTATGATGAATTATCATGATTATTATTAAGTCAAAATGAAAATACTAAGTCATCATTATGAGATACTTCACATTTGAATGTGTCGATGTGATGCCAATTATAAACTGCTGCATTTCGATGCTTTAGAAGCACTGATTCATCAGGAATCTTCTGCTCAAGGCCAAAAGACTATATTGAACCCGAACAAACACACACGTGTACGGTTGAGGACACTGGCGGTCAGCAATCTAAGATAAGCAGCGAGCACAAAGCAGGATCGGCGTGAGACGCTGTACATGAGAAATGTCATCTTTCTCTGGATGAGAAGCGGTGAAATTGGTTCAGCAGGAACAAGATGAGCACATACAGAAAGAGATAATGCAAGAGAAGATGAGAGATCCTCAGACGGCCCTGGTGAAGTCACCGAACACTTAAAAAAACCAGAAGCAACAGATGATGCTCAGGTAGATATGAAATTAAAAGCAGCAACGGATCTTTTCTTCTGTATATCCAAGTGGATTTAAGAAAACTCTGAAAGAAGAATCTTCTTCATAACATTGAATTGGGCCAGAATGCCTCCTGAACACTCTGCTAATTTAAAAAAATAATTAAAAGGTTGTAAAAAGGGTACAAAATAAGGAATAATAAATAAATAAAATAAGTACAGATTTTAACTATTTTGCAGAAGAGTACAAAAAATAATTAAAAAAAACGAACTAATAAAAGTTCAACTGTATTTTGCAGAAGGCTCAAAGAAAATTAAATTAAAAATAAATTAATAAAAATTTAAATTAATTAAAACATAAAGCAGTATTTTGCAGCATGGTATGTGGACAACAACTATAAACCTATATCACTCCCAAAAAATACAAAATAAATAAATAAAATAAAACAATCATAACTGAATTTTGCAGAAGAAAAAAAAAAGAAAAAAAGAAAAATATTTTATATATATATATATATATTATATATATATATATATATATATATATATATATATATATATATATATATATATATATATATATATATATATAAAATAAAAAGTTTCTAATTGTATTTTTCAGAAGGGGAAAAATACAAAAATAAATAAAAGTAATAAAATAAAATAATTAAATGTACTAAAATTAATTAAAAACATATGTTTTAGCAGTATTTTGCAGCATTGCGTGTGTAAAGCAATTGTAAAATTAGATCACACTCATGATAAATCTAATAACACACACACACACACACATGAATGTGCATCATTGTGAAACGGGTGCAGACTTTGTTTTGTCTGACTTTGGGGTCAGGGACAGTTCATCTATATAAACCAGGATCATGTAAACATCCGTATGCAAAATCTGGCATTTCAGGGTCTGACTAGATGTTTTTATACAGGACACACTTTCTGAATGTGCAGATCTAACATTGCACAGTTAAACAACCTATTAATGTCTGTAGCTTTCAGCTCCGAAATAATTTCCAAACAAACCTCTAGCAGATAAATGCATTTAAATATAGTCTTTCTCTTCTAGATAGCATCCATCCCTGCCTTGAAGGAGGGTGAAGGCACCGTTTTGAGCAAATAAACAGGAAGTAGTGGTGAGGTAATGGACAGGAAGTGGCTCTTACAGCGTATGGGTGGTTTGGGCATCATGGTGGAGATGTCCTGGGACCAGTACAGAGGAACCGAACCTCGGACCTGAACACAGGAGGAGAAACTTCCAGCCATCAACGACATGACCGAGGCATCGTGGATGATCTGCTCCGTCTCCACCTCGTTCGCCACATCGCCCTAAAAACACCAGCACAGCTGATCTGACACACTAGTGTTTGCATACTATATGATCGAGAAGTACACAGATATGGGGATGTTTTAGCTCTGAAAATAAAATTTAATTTCATTTAATTAAAGTAGGGTTTAACTATTTTACAGAAGGCTACAAAATAAAAAATCAATTACAAATTACAATAAAAATATAAATATAAAATAAATTAAATTAAATTAAATAAAACTAAATAATATAGAAAATAACTAAAAATAAATTAAATTAAAGTATACATATTCAGACATGGGGTATGATTTCAGTGCTGAAAATTAAAGATAAATAAAAAATAAAACTTACATAAAACAACAAAAACAATTATTCAAAAAATGTAATTAATTATGAAAAAGTAGGTCTTGATTCTCCACATTTTGTATATTTTTAAAGACGCTGATGGCTGTGTTTGCATACTTTCTGTACTAAATGAAGAACTTACTTAAAATAAAAATAAAAAATTAAAGTAAATCTGTCCCCAAAACTAAAATAAAATAAAATGAAGTACACGTTTAGACATGGGGTAAGATTTCAGTGCTGAAAATCAAAGATTATTTATGTGTATATATATATATATATATATATATATATACAAAACAAAATAAAAAATAATGAAAAAAATTCTCCAAATTTAGTATGTTTTTAAAGATTGATGGCTATTTGCATTCTTTCTGTACTAAATTAAGAACTTGCTAAAATTTCTAAAAATATATATATATATTTTTTAAATTGGTCCCTAAAACTAAAATAAAATAAAATAGATTTTAATTATATTTTGCAGGGTATAATATCACATTATAAAAAAATTAATGAAATTAATGAGGTTTAATTTATATTCAAATGACTTCAAACGATATTTAAACTTCTGGACAGCCTAGTGATTTAACATAACGGACTTGACTGTAGTTTAACCATTAAATGATGAGCAGCTGAAATGTGTGGGTCTGCAGTTTTGAGTATTTTCACCATCATAAAGCATCACAGAGAGTTTAGTGAGGCTTGTCGTTACATAATCACACCTGAACACACAGAGATAAACACAGCAGAGTGTTGGACAGCGGTGACAAACGGCACACAAAAGAGCACACACCTCACAGTTCGCTCCTCGCTTGAGGAAGCGTGTCCCGGCGAAGCGGCTGGAGCGGCGGGCGATCAGTGTGACGTGCACCGGCCGACCGTAGATCAACAACTCTGAGCGCCGCGTTAAAGAACAACTACAGAACATCTGAAGAGGAGCTCGTACTAAACACAGATAACACGTGACCAGATCATGAGAAATATGTAATATAGCGGTGTTTTTAATTAAAAACAATAATAATACAAATAAAAATAAACAAATAAAAATAAAATAAGTAGGTTTTAACTGTATTTTGCAGAAGGCTATGAAAAGAAAAACAATTAAAAAACTAAATAAAATTAATTGGAAATTAAATAAAAAGCAGTTTTTCTTCTCTACTTGACAGACAAGACAAAAACAAGCAATATAAAAAAAGGTTTTACCTAATAAATATATATATATATATATATACCGTATTTTCCGGACTATAAGTCACACTTTTTTCATAGTTTGGCTGGTCCTGCGACTTATAGTCAGGTGCGACTTATTTATCAAAATTAATTTGACATGAACCAAGAGAAATGAACCAAGAGAAAACATTACCGTCTCCAGCCGCCAGAGGGCGCTCTATGCTGCTCAGTGCTCCTGTAGTCTACACTGAAGACATAGAGCGCCCTCTCGTGGCTGTAGACGGTAATGTTTTCTCTTGGTTCTTGGTTCTAAATAAATGCGACTTATAGTCCAGTGCGACTTATATACGTTTTTTTCCCTCATCATGACGTATATTTGGACTGATGCGACTTATACTCAGGTGCGACTTATAGTCCGAAAAATACGGTATATAGAAATAATTTTCCAAAAAAAATATATATATATATAAATATATATATATATATATATTTTTTTTTTTTTTAAGTTAATACAATTTAAGAAAAAGTAGGTTTCTTTAATTAAACTTTTTTTTATCAGTTTTTAAAGACTCTGATGGCTGTGTTTGCATACTTTCTGTTTTAAATAAAGAACTTCCTTCAAAGTTATTTTAAAATAAAATTCTTCCTGGCCCCAAAGTGTTTTGTGTGCTTCTCAGTTATTCATATTTAGGCTTTTAAATCCCCCAGAAGTCAACGTCAGCATCTCCATCGGTCTGTTTTAATGCGGTGAACTCGTTCACTTCTCCTTCAGGCTCCTCAGGGAGAAACCAAAAGCAATCAACAGCATCAGACTCTCTCCGGACCATTTTCTCTCTCTGTGTGTGTTTCTTCTGATCGTTTTGACCCTCCTGAACTGTCTGCTGGGAAAAACAGCTCATATCAAGCTGCTTTCTCTTAGAAGATGGTAACTGATTGGTAGCTGGATCTAGCGGGTCAAAACCAGCTTCACTCGCAGCTAGAGCTGATAAACAGGATAAAATAAAATAAAAAGCTTTTAAAAATGAATTCACAATTGTAAAAAGTAATATATTTATATATCTATTTATTTAAAATATTTTCTAAACATATATATATATATTTATTTATATTTATTTAAAATAGTGGTTAATGTATTTAGTGCAAAAATAAATAAATGAATATAAAAATAAGTAGATCTTTTTAGCATTTTGCAGAAGGGTAATTTAAAACAAACATTTAAATTTAAACAATTAAAATTAAACTGATGAAAAATAATAATACAATTGTCAAGTTTTAACTGTATTTTTCAGTAGGTTACAAATTAATACAAAAATAATAAAATAAGTAATTTTTGTAAAATTGTATTTTACAGAAGTGTAAAAAAATATAAAGAAAATAATGATAAGTTTAATAAATGTAAAATAATTTTATTATAATAATATTTTGCAGAAGGGTCCAAAACTAAATTAATGAAAAAATAACAAATCAGTTTTAAATGCATTTTGAATAAGGGTATATAAAAATATTATTCTTGAAAAAAAAAAAGTAGGTTTTAGCTTTAATTTTGCAGCATACTGTATGTGGAAAGCAACTGTAAAACTAGATCACTCACAGGATAAATCAACAACGCTGACTACACTGTGTGTGAATATTGCTCTTATATTCAGTTTATGGATGCTGTTTCTATTGTTGTATCTCATACACACACGCACGCACACATACACACACACACGCACGCACACACACACAGAGATGAATCTGAGACAGCGGACACAAGAACCGAACGTTATCTTTGTAACAGAAGAGGATACTGGATTGGCCGCAGAATCCGTGAATGATGTAGAGCAGCCAATCAGGATGGACGATGTCCTTGACCTTCTCCAGCAGACGGACGTTCCACACATATTTAGCGTAGGGTTCATTAATCAAACCATAGACAACTGAAACACAAACACCCCAATTAATAATACACACACAAAATAAAATCACTGGAATCAAGAAGGAAAAAGAGGCAAATAAGGTCCAAGAATTATAATCAATAAAATAATCAATTAAAATAAAAGAATAAATAATGAAATAACAATAATAACATAATAATATAAAATTATATAAAATAAATGATTAAAAGTGTACTATAAAATATGAATATATAAAATAAGAAAAAAATTATAAAATGCAAATTAAATATTTAAATATAAATAGATAACAATAGAAAACCGAAAATAAATCCCGAGGGCAATATAAAAAGAATAAAATATATTTAAAAACGATATAATATAAATTAATAAATTAAAAAACAAGACTGCTATATGAATATATAAAATAGAATATAAAAAAGAATAAAATTGTTAAGAAAATTAGTTTAACAAAATATGAAATAAAAAACAACAAAATAACAAAACAAAATGTATTTAAAGTACAGTGCTATACTTTACATATTAAATGTTAACAAATAAAATAAAGAAAATGATCAAAATAAAAATAATGAAAACATTTTTTAACCCAAAATGCTATGAAACATAAAATATAGAAATTAAGGAAGAAATTAATAAAAACAACAACAAATATAAAATTAATAAAAACCAAGAATACAATAAATATAAACTTTTACCACATTATTATTATTGTTATTTTTTTTTCTTTAGCCTTATTTAATTGTTCTCTCTGTTCTCATGTCTCAATGACACACTTGTCGAATAAAGCTAATTCTGATGTGAAAGTATATCAAATATAAATTTATAATAATAACACATTTAATTAATTCAAAAATAAAATACAATTACTTTTAAAATGTAATACATTTAATTTAAAAATACATTTAATCAATTTAAAAATAAAATACATTTAATTTAAAATAAAATTAGTTTAATTTAAAAATAATTTTTTTTTTTATTAAAAAATAAAAAAAACATTTAATTAAAAAATAAAATACATTAAATTAATTAAAAAATAAAATACATTTAATTAATTAAAAAATAAAATGCATTAAATTATTTAAAAAATAAAATGCATTATTATTCTAAAAATAAAAGGCATTTAACAAAATAAAAAATGGATTTAATAAAATAAAATGCATTTAATAAAATCAAATCAAATCAAATACCTTGAGTGGGGAGTCCCTCCTCCTCGAAGATGTCAAAGCTGTCCTGTCTGCTGCTGGTGTTGAGCTCCTCGCTCGCGTCACACGGCATCTGCAGCAGCGTCATGTTATACTGCAGCGAGTGGCTCAGGTCGTAGCTGTAACTAAAGGTCACAGGGTCACAGGGTCACAGGGTCACATGCTCTCACGCTCAGATCGATCAACACTGCTCAGGTGTTCTGAGCAGCAGGAAGCAGCTTCACTGTTGCTAGGTAACAGCGCGTTGCTTAGAGACGAAGCGCACTGAATGAACTCCGAGTTCATCAGCGATCACAAGACGTCATCTCAATTACAGACAGCATCCAGATATAAAATAAACCTGATGTGTGTTAAATTGAACACTTCCCTGCTGAAATCACAAAACTAACGAACTAATGAACTTTTGCTTGCGTTGCTCTTTTCTAGGTTAAAGAGTATTAATGTGAATAATATATGTAATGACCTCATTAAAAAAAAATCCTATAAAGAACCACATGAAAACTCATGGTTAAAAAAAATATATATATTATTATTAATAATAATGATGTAGATTAAAAATGCAATCCATTTTATAGCAATTTATTTATTTTTCATAAAAATGCTGTGAACATTTTATACATTTATTCTGTATAAATGTATGTTTATATATATATTTTACATATATATTTATTCTACATCTACATATATATGTAGTAAAGTAAAACCATAAAAAATAAATACAAATAACACATAAATGTGTTTTACTTGAAACTAAAATGTCGACAGAGTTAAATATAAATTTTAACATTAAATGTATTTTATTTCAGCTATTTACTAAGGCAGCATTTCTCATTTTCGATTAGTTTAACTTTAATTTATTTTTAATATTAAAATAACTAATGAATGAATGACTTTATTTTGAACATATAAAAATAAAATAATATATTATATATACATACTATAATACTAATTAAAAAAACTATGTAGACATTTAAAAATAATAATAATAAAAAAGGCAAAAACAACAAACTACAATTTAAGTTAAAAAGAGAAAATAAATAAAAATAAATAAATAGAAATTAAAACTATATATGATACACACTAAAATAAATAAATGTATTTTTTATTTTTTTTATTTATTACTCTCAGAGATGGATTAATGAAGAAGGTCTCATTAAATTATGACATTAAAGATCTCACAAATATCCTCTTTTTTTTTAATTATCTTTTTTTTTACAATAATGAAATCAAATAAAAAAGAAGGTACATTTGCGTCAATTCTCAAGATTTTTCTGTCAAATGTTTGCCTCTAAAACGAGTTTGTGATCTTCCTTATGAATAAATAAAGCTAGCTTTCATATATTTAGTGATCTTCTACAACATTCAGACATTTAGAAGTGTTCAGACAGGTTTTAGGACTGCTGTCTGATTATATGAATTATTATTTGACTGGTTGACAGCTTCTTTTCTAAAACCAAGCGCCTGTTTTATAAAGAATACGTTATGGACAGATCGGTGAAAAGAAACAAGGTGAGAAAAGGACAAATAAGGCCAGATGAGCTCATGAAATCATATAAGCATTACAATGATCTGGGAAGTGATGGGAGGTCACAGCATTATGAGAACGAAACGCTTTCTTTCTTTCTAAAGGGCTTTGAGACGAATAGATGCATGATCACACACGCTTCAGTTCAACACTCACCTGAAGTAGAAGTTACTGGACAGATCCACGTTCTGGAATATTCTCACATATCTGTGGAAAAACACGCTCGGCTTGTAAGAAAACAGAACATACCTTTTCATGTTATAATCAATTAATCGGGGCTACACTAACCCAAGTCTGGAATGATTGAGATTTTTAAATGGTATTGAAAGCGTCTCTTCTGTTCACCAAGGCTGCATTTATTTGATTAAATATACAGTAAAAATTATGAAATAATATTATAAATTAAAATATCTATTTTCTATGTGAATATATGTTACACTATAATTTATTTCTGTGATCAAAGTTGTATTTTCAGCATCATTCCTCCAGTCTTCAGTGTCACATGATCTTCAGAAATCATGAAAATATGATGATTTACTGCTCAAGAAACATTTCTGATTATTATCAATGTTGAACACAGTCGTGCTGCACAATATTTTCGTGTTACACTACCATTGATAATAATCAGAAATGTTTCTAATAATCATCATATTATTCTGATTTCTGAAGATCATGTGACACTGAAGACTGGAGGAATGATGCTAAAAATACAGCTGCGCATCACAGAAATAAATTATATTTTAAAACATATTAACATATAAATCACTTATTTTTAATTTTAATAATTTTTCATAATTTTTAATGCATTTCAGATCAAATAAATCCAGCACTGGGGAGCAGAAGAGACTCTTTCAAAAACATTTTTTTTTAAATCTTTATTATTACAGACTTTTGAGCACTTGTGTACTACCAAGATAATAATGTATTTTTGCTGGGTGCTTTTGTTTTATTAGAATGTTGCTATCATGAAACAGCTCAGGTGTAACAATATCAGTAGAGCTGAAGGAAAAGGAATGTTATTGAAGCACTCGACCTAAATTGGACACGAAGACGCAAACAATGTCTCGTGTTACATGAACAGTCACAGGCTGTACTTCTGAAAGCACAGCGTGTTATTCTAAATCTCTAACATACATCACAAGAGACGAATAACAAACTTCACTGTCGTCACACACACACACACACTCATACTAACTCGCACACTCACTGATACTAACACACACACACACACACACACACTCAATCACACACACACACACACACACGCACACTCATACACACACACACACACACACACACACTCATACTAACTCGCACACTCACTGATACTAACACACACACACACACACTCAATCACACACACACACGCACACTCATACACACACACACACACTCAAACAATCACACACACACACACACTCAATCACACACACACACACACACACGCACACTCATACACACACACACACACACACGCACACTCATACTAACTCGCACACTCACTGATACTAACACACACACACACACACTCAATCACACACACACACGCACACTCATACACACACACACACACTCAAACAATCACACACACACACACTCAATCACACACACACACACACACACACACTCAATCACACACACACACACACACACGCACACTCATACACACACACACACTCAAACAATCACACACACACCAACTCAATCACTCACGCACACTCACACCAACACACACACTCACTCACTCACACACACACACACTCATGCGTACACTCACACACACTCACTCTCACACTCGCACACACGCACATTCGCAAGCACACTAACTGGCACACTCACTCGCACGCACACTCGCATGCACTCTCACTGGCACACTCACTCGCACACACACTCTCACTCGCACTCACTTGCATGAACACTTACACACTCTCACTCGCACACACACTCACACGCACACTCTCACTCGCATGCACACTCGCACGCACACTCTCACTTGCACGCACACTCGTACACTCTCACTCGCATGCAGACTTTCACTCGCATGCACACTCTCACACTCACTCACACACTCACTCTCACTCACTCGCACTCTCACTCGCACGCATGCACACTGTCACTCGCACACTCACGCACACATGCATGCACACTCGCACACACACTCTCACTCGCACTCACTTGCATGAACACTTACACACTCTCACTCGCACACACACTCACACGCACACTCTCACTCGCATGCACACTCGCACGCACACTCTCACTTGCACGCACACTCGTACACTCACTCGCATGCAGACTTTCACTCGCATGCACACTCTCACGCACACTCTCACTCACTCGCACTCTCACTCGCACGCATGCACACTGTCACTCGCACACTCACGCACACATGCATGCACACTTGCACACGCACTCACTCGCATGCACACTCGCATGCACACTCACACACTCTTACTCGCACTCTCACACTCACTTGCATGCACACTCGCACACTCTCACTCGCATGCACACTCACTCGCACGCTCACGCACTCTCACACGCACTCTCACTCTCACACTCACTCGCACACTCACTCGCATGCACACTCATTCGCACGCATGCACACTTTCACTCGCACACTCACACGCACACATGCATGCACACTTGCACACGCACTCACTCGCATGCACACTCGCACGCACACTCTCACACTCACTTGCATGCACACTCGCACACTCCCACTCGCATGCACACTCTCACTCGCATGCACACTCACACTCACTTGCACGCACACTCTCACTTGCACGCACACTCTCACTTGCACGCACAATCTCACTCGCACGCACACTCTCACTCTCACTTGCACGCACACTCACACACTCTCACTCGCATGCACACTCACACTCACTTGCACGCACACTCTCACTTGCACGCACACTCACACTCACTCGCATGCACAATCTCACTCGCACGCACACTCTCACTTGCACGCACACTCACACACTCTCACTCGCATGCACACTCACTCGCACGCACACTCGCACGAATGCACACGGTCACTCGAACACTCACTCTCACGCACACATGCATGCACACTCGCACACGCACACTCACTCGCACGCACACTCACACAATTGCTTCCTGAGATCAGGGTGAGCGACCACAGCAGGACAGACACGGTGTGAGAAAAACCAGGAGAAACAGACAAACAGTCTAGAAACAGCACACTAGCATACTATCACTGCTACTGCAGTATGCACGCTCAAAACATACTGTATGTGAGATTAACGTCAGCAAAGAGCCTCTAAAGACTCATTATTTATTCTGACTGCTAAATGTTAAGACATTTTAACACAAAACTAGATGCAAAATAATACTATAACTGGATAAAAACACTACTACAGATCACTTACTGTTTAACTCTGTAAAGAGTATGCCTGACATATGAAAATATTGAAAATATGTGAAAATATTTTTCTATATGGAACAGTTATAAACTTATAGAAAATATTCTTTTAGACCTTTACTTGATAAAAATTTGTCAAGATTTGACACGAGAAGCTCCAGCTGAACCTCTAAACGATCAATCAGCAAAGACTTTTCAGGTTCCAATTTCATGTATGATTCAGTAGGGTTAATATAAACAGCACACAAGTTATATTCAATCAAGTATGTACTGTAGTAAGCAGCACACTAGCAATCCATTCTGAACAGGATCATGTGACCAAATTCAAACGATCTCATTGGTCACACAATAGCAACCTATGATTATCTCACCGGGCCTCATCAGGGTGTGTGACTCTCACAGAGTCATTGGGAATGTAGATCATATTCGTGTCTTCAATCTTATAAATCGAGTGGCCGCCGATATCCGCCATCCTGCGGCGTTTAGTGATCAACACGATATAATAACCCTCCAGAAACCGCACGAAACCTGAAAGACACGAGAGAGCAGAAAAAATGACTGACAAATATGCATCATGCATCAAGATTTGTATACACACACACACACACACACATATATATATATATATATATATATATATAAAGCCAAATATAAATATGTAGATAATCTAATAAAAATGACAAAAGCTAATATAAAAATAATATAGACAATAATAGACAAAACTAAAATAAAGCTAAATAGACATATAAAAAAACTGAATAAAAATGCCAAAAACACAAAATGACTAAAACTATTTTAAAAACTAAAAACGAATAAAATAACAAAATAACATTTTCCAAAACCAAAATATAAATTAAAGCTAAAAAGATATATATATATATAAAAAAGAAATCTAATAAAAATGACAAAAGCAAGTAACATGACAAAACAAAACATAAAATAAATGTAATTTATTACACTACAAATATTAGGAAAAAACGTATTAAACACGACAAAAGATCTAACATTTCTTAAAATTTCTAAAACAAAAACGGAATAATCCATTGATCCTAAATATAAACATTAAAAAAAAAAAGACAAAAGCACATTAAAAAAAATATTAAAACAAACTAAAAATAAAATGAATAATAAAAACAGAAGCAAATTCAATATTTAAAAAAAAAAAAAAACATTATATTATATAAATAATAGTAAAGTACCCCTGGACCAGTAAAAACACTGCAGATGCACAGACAGTGTTTAAACTCATTTTTTCTGCAGATGAGTTTGTGTTTTCTCACTTTACTAATGCATCTGACGGTCATGCGTTCGTTCTGTGTGCTACTGGACTTCAACGAGTCGCTCACTGAGGCTCCTGAGCTAAAACAAGCAGCCGAACTCAGCTGACCCCTCAAGACAGAATTGGTTAAAAGGACATTGTTATTTTTCGTTATTGTGGTCTTCCTGCTGGAAAGTGTGGTGTATATATCGAGCATCTCTAAGACACGCGTGTGGGCGGCGCTCTCGTGCACGTGTGCGGTTTCTATTGCAACGGGGAGCCAAGCGTCTCGGGTAAACAGCGTGGGCATCTTCTGAAGCGTTTGTCTGACCTTCAGACGACACACGTGTCTGCACTAAAAACCGCAGCGCTACAATGTCGGCTTATTGCATTAGTGCACAGCTAATTGACAAGACGGAGGCACAGAGGAAGATTAATAAACAAAGAAAATCAAACTAGGGAAAAGGCTCTTACCCACAATGCCGTGGGCAGAAACGGCTCTGGACAGACCGGAGGATCCCTTCTGCCCGATCTTAGTACGATTGCCGAGATCCAGACGTCCCAGAAGCTCTCGCACCTCCTGCTGACTGTAAACATGCTGCCAGAAACACACACATCACAGTTAAACACACACACATTTACACGGAGCAAACCTTCACAAACAATGAATTGCAATGGATCAATTCAGGGATGAAATTCATCAAATGCCGTTTTATTGTCCATGGACAAAATAAAATAAAATAAAATAAAATGTTTCATTGGCAACTAACTGAAATAAAATAACCTAAAAATATAAAATAAAATAAAATGTTTCATTGGCAACTAACTGAAATAAAATAACCTAAAAAAAAAAATAAATAAAATAAAATAAAATAAAATAAAATAAAATAAAATAAAATGTTTCATTGGCAACTAACTGAAATAAAATAACCTAAAAAATAAAATAAAATAAAATAAAATAAAATAAAATAAAATAAAAATGTTTCATTGGCAACTAACTGAAATAAAATAACCTAAAAATATAAAATAAAATAAAATAAAATAAAAATAAATAATATAAAATAAAATTAAATGTTTCATTGGCAACTAACTGAAATAAAATAACCTAAAAATATAAAATAAATCAAACCTAAATAGAAATATTAAAAACCAAAAAATTTTTTTAAAAAGCACATAAGTACTAAAACTGAAATGAAGATAAAATAAAGCTAAATAGAAAAATGTAAATAAGAAAAACTAATATAAATGGCAAAAGCACATAATTACTAACACTAAAATAAATATTATTTTCTATAAGCTATAGAAACTAAACCTAAAAAGACAAAAGCACATAACAAAATGTCTAAAACTAAAATAAAAAATAAAAAACTCAAACTAAAAAAAATGACAAAAGTGCACAATATTATGCACTTTAGAGTTTTTAACAAATCACTAACATTAAACTAAATCTAAAATAAATATGCTTATAAATATAGCAAACGTAATAATAATAATAACATGACAAAAGCACATAACAAAATTACTAAAACAAATATAAAATTAAAACTACACACTAACAAAGTAAAACTAGTAAAAGACAAAGCAAAAATGACTAAAACTAAAAACAAAAACAAATAAAGCTACAAAGAAACATAAAAATGACATTTATAATAAAAATAACAAAACACAACATTTTTGACTAGAGCTAAAATAAATATAAGGCTACATACAAATATACCACCAAGTAAAATGGGTTAAAACATATTTTCATGTTGTTTTCTTTGTGAAGATTATGAGCAGCTTACCTTATCATCAATAATGACCAGATCTCGTGGTTCAGTGCGGTCGATCTTAAGGACGCGGTGTTTCGTCTGAGCGTTATTACTGCCCACCAGAAAATACCTCTGAGGAAACCATAACAAACAAACAATTACAATCAATTAACCATTTCTCAAAAGCAACAAACATATTTATAAATGGCCGAATGAGTGAAACTCAGGAAAACACGTGTCACATTAAAAAAAAAAAAAATTATATTATATTATATTATATTATAATAATTATACATATATTCATATTTGCATAAGGAAAATTAATGAAGCCATTAAAAACCATCAATTAAGCACACTTACAGAAGTAATTTCAATAAATTATTGTTATTGCGATATCTTTAGCAAATTAGCGAATAATATTCAAATCAAATACTGCACCTTACAGTAATGTGAATTTATGTACATGAAAATGTACTTAAAATAGACTTTTAAAATAGACTCTTTATGCAAGAATACAACTTTACTTCCGTATTTTGATTTTGGAGTGAAATATGAACCAGAATATCAAACATCCAGAGAGATGAAGAACTGTTGAGTGAATATGAAGAAAAACAGCAGGGTTTGAGGTATTTTGCTCTTTATTTGGACAGATTTCCAGGTAGGATACATTAAAGACCCCCAGTGAAGTCGACAAACGGAAGATAAAGACAGTCGGTGCTGCTCTCTGTTATTATAGTCTGTGTTCGGTCATGAATGACAGCAGAAATGGTCCGATCTGTCCTGTTCTGTGCTTTAAAAGAGCGTAAAATACAGCATGAAATTAAAGGATTTTCAAATCGGACTGCACTGTCTGTCTGCACACAGTAAATGATGTGCACTGCACTTGAATCAATGTTTTATTACACAATATTGAGCAGAATACCATGCATGTTGATCATTTTCACCTGATGGACCAGAAAACTGGTGAAAATAAACCTGAAGGAGGAACCTGTGCCATATTTACATTATATGACTATTAAACATTACAATTTGTAAAATAACAAAAACACCTTAAAAATGTATTAATTATAAATAATAAAAAATAATTATAAATAAAACGGACAAAACTTTGTTTTGATGTTGCGGAGGTAGAATGTATTTGATCAAACATAGAATAAAAATTGTGAAATATTATTACCATTTAAAATAACTGTTTTCACTGTGAATATACTGTAAAATGTAATTTATTTCTGTGATCAAAGCTGTATTTTCAGCATCATTCCTCCGGTCTTCAGTGTCACATGATCTTCAGAAATCATTCAAATGCACTGATTTGTTCTTTTAAATCATAATATTTCACAATTTCACAATATTGCTGTATTTTTGATCAAATAAACGTAGAGAAAACTTCTTATAAAAAATCATTTTCAAACTTGTACATTCATATAAACTCTAATGTAAATAAATCATCTTATTTGTAGTTGTTTATTGTCATCTATATATATCTGATCTTATATTCTGATTAGAAATACCTGATTTCGACAATTAAGAACACTTTTCGTTTTTATAATGTGTCAAGATTTTCTTTTGTGAAATGTGATTATAATTAGACTTAATTATATTTAAATAGCATTCTTCATACTACAATAATGAAAACTTATTGGCAAAATTTGATTTAATCGCCATGAAAATAATGTCATAATAGACACACACGTGTCACTGCAGCACAACAGCAGTCTCGAGTCTCTGGGGTATATTTGAAGCAATAGACAAAAATACATTGTATGGGTCAAAATAATCAATTATGGCAAAAATCATTAGGATATTAAGTAAAGATCATGTTCCATGAATAGATTTAGTAAATCTCCTACTGTAAATATATCAAAACTTCATTTTTGATTAGTAATATGCATCGCTAAGAACTTCATCTGAACAACTTTAAAGATGATTTTCTGAACATTTAGATTTTTTTGCATCCCTCAGATTCCAGATTTTCAAATAGTTGCATCTCAGACGGATATTGAACCACACATCAATGGAGAGATGATTTATACAGCTTTCAGACGATGCATAAATCTCAATTTTCAAAATTTGACACTTAAGGTTTAAGTTTTGCATATATGGTTCTAAAATTGACTTTATTTTCTTTATGCAAAAAATATAAATTCTAAATTTTTATTAAAACTATTCAACAGACTGAAGATGTGATGGCTGCAGCTCAGACTTCAGATCTCAGTTTAATGACAACTAAACACTGCCATCTAGCAGCACACAAAGACATCGACATCTGTGTGACAGCTTCATACAGTCCAAACCATACTCAAAGCAGTGATGACTGAAATGTGACTTACGGCTCTGGTCTCATACAGCACCAGCTTCTGAACTCCTCGAATCACAGCGGCGTTCACAGGCATGATGAAGCTTCAGTCCTTCAGTCCAATCAATGACACACAACTGATGAACACAACACATGCTGACTGTCATAAGCAGAGAGTGCCATCTGTTACTGCTTCCAGATTCCACGACAAGAACTGATGCTAGTAACATAATCCATTACATTACACATACATACAATCAGACTACTTTTAGATTAGTATTGATTTAAAGATACAAAGATTAGGAAAATACATTCTATTCTTTATTACTAACAACATGAAGTGCATTAAACAAAACTGTGAAATATTATTACCATTTACAATAACTGTTTTCCATGTAAATATACAGTAAAATATAATTTAACTTTGTGATCAAAGCTAATTTTTTTAATCATTTCTGATGATAGATAGATAGATAGATAGATAGATAGATAGATAGATAGATAGATAGATAGATGACTGGTTAAAACTTTGGGATAATTAAGATTTTTTAAATGTTTTTGAAAGAGGTCTCTTCTGCTCACCAAGGCTGAATTTATTTGATCAAAAATACAATAAAAATTGTGAAATATTATTACCATTTAAAATAACTACTTTCTATGTGAATCTGTGTTAAAGTGTAATTTATTTCTGTGATCACAGCTGTATTTTCAGCATCATTCCTCCAGTCTTCAGTGTCACATGATCTTCAGAAATCATTCTGATATGATGATTTATGAATCATCGATGTTTCACGATATTACTGTTTTACTGTATTTTTATCAAACAAATGGATTACATTAAACCTTACATTTCGTCAAAGTTTCCAAAACTGGGGTTTTGTAAAGGTGCTGCCGGGGGTTAATAATATGTGATAATATAATCCAAAATAAAATAACTGCAGTCTGATTCTGAGAATTTCAAAATGTAATTTAATCTAATTTACTAGTACTTAATTTTTGGAATATGATTACATAATCTAGATTACATGTGTATTCAGTTACTAAATAAATGATTCCTTTTCATATGACAGAACTTCTCTATTATAGCAACAAATCATGAAGTACAGATCAACTTTACATATGCATTGCAGAAACAGAAAAATATTAATAAATCCATTAAAAAAAATGCATTTGTTTTTATTCAGCACTGCATTAAATAAGATTTTCCACATAATAGCATTACATATTTTGCTTATAAATCTTACTTTTCATTTACTCGGCTCTTTAGAAGCTACATGAGATATATAATAATAACTATATAAGATAAGTTTACACCGATTGAATTTGTAAAGTGCATGTAAACAACTGTAAATGCTTAAAAAACAAAAAAATATAATATTATTCATAAACCATCGGTAATACAATTAAAATCTTTGAGATATTTAAAACTACAATGAAACCAGATTAGTTCTTCATAAACGCATCTTTACTAATAAATATACACATAAATGATAATCCAGGAATAATCTAATATGAAAATAAGAGTAAATCCGGTTGAAGGAACATTTAAATGCTAATAACAAATGACAAAATGAGGAAGATGTTGGTGTTTCTCGAACATGTTTACGGCCTTTGCGTTTTAAAAACAAGACGGTTTCTAAATCACAGTGACGATAATAGACAGAATTCGAACAAGAACCAAATAAATAGCACTTACAATCCGCGGTCGCGAGCATTAGTGTCGATTTATTGAGAAATGTTGTGTAGAATCGAAACGCTACATTGTATCATGTGACTGTCATGCACTTCAGCTGAGACGGAACCTCCGCTGGGACAAAAAACACAAACGGAAAAGCGATTTGAAAGGCACACACTCACTGGACAAGTTTGAATTGGCAAGGACAGTACGAAAAACAGTCACAGCTGTTTATGTCGCGTTGTGTTAGACAGATAAGTTCAGATAACTTTCTCTAGATGTTCATTTCCTTAAATAAAAACTAGTGTTTTTACATTTCTTAAGAAAAAAAAGCCAAAATACCACTAGTTATACGAAACGAACCTTTCGAAGCATCGAGTCACTACACTTCCTTCCAATTACACATTAAAATCTCTACAAATGAATACAACTGATCCGAGATCAGGTAAAAACAATAGACATTGGTTCAGTGGTTTGCTGGGTGAATCAGTGAAGCAGTGATGGGAAAAACGAAACGAATCTTTTCGGAAATCCGACTCAAAATGATTCACCGATTCAAAGCACTCAAAACGGCACGCGCTGGTGACGCATGCGGGTCAAAAATGTATCGTCAAAAACCTGCATAAAAACAGATTTAAAAAAACCCATTAGTATTTTACTATTATATTTATTTCTGCAGTATTTAAAGCAGATTTAATCTTTGACAAGAGATCTGATAACTCAAGAAACAGATACACAACAGTTGTCAGTGTTTTATCGTTCATCGGCTGGAAACAAAAATCGCTCTGAAATAGTATGGTGTGAACTTCATGTTAAAACTTATACATGTTATGGTTGTTATTATATTTTTGATGCGAGCCTTCCTCATAGGCTACTGTGCTTCTTGAACCTGTATGCAGTGAGTGTGAAGATGCAATGCTCCTCAGTTCCTGTAGATGCTGCTGTGTGTTAATGCATGGATTGGGTGTGTCCTGTCTCAGTGTTCATAGTGTTTTACTTCAGCTCCGTTTTGACCTTGAAAGGCACATTGGTTTGTTTTGTGTGTGACAAGTGTGTGTAAAGTTAACAATAAATTAGTTTTGCAGTCTATAATGTAATATGGTATTTTTACGGTCCATTAATAATACCTTATTTTATTTTAAAGTTTGGTTTATTTTAATACTGACTATTATTTGTTTTATTTATATTTTCTTTTTTTTCATTTTCAAATGTGCACGTTTTTTTTGGGCAATGAATGAATGAGAACATGACAAACGTATTGTCCCTCAGAGAGTCATCTAACATGGACAGGCCCTGCTAGAGGTTTAGCTAGTTCCTCTCGGCTGTATCCTGGCTGTTATTTTGACAGCATTATCACTGAAGGAGAGATAAGTTGTCTTGGAAATCAGCGTGGCGCCGCTGTGTCCCTCCCCCGGTCAGACAGGCATCCCGGGGTTTGTGTTGGCGGCACCCCAGGGGTTCTGGGAAGCATCGTGCTGAACCACTGAAAACCCCAAAACCAGTGTGCACCCTCGCTAGGGTCCCTCTGTTGCATCGTTTTTCAGAATCACTCTTTGTGTTTCCATTTCCTTGTCTAACCTTCTTCCGAATACTACAGTTTTCTTATGCTAAACAAACACATTCTGTCATCCTGAAACATCCTGAAAGATTGACTCCAGATCCAAGATTTTTGTCACCAGAGGAAATGTTTATCACTCCGAAGTTTTTCTTTAAAGATAACGAGACTTGGAGGTTGATTTGCTGAGAATCTACTGTAGATGAGTTTGTTTCTGCATGGGAACAGATTTGGAGAAATGTAGCATTGCATCACTTGCTCACTGCAAGTGAATGGGTGCCGTCAGAATGAGAGTCCAAACAGCTGATAAAAACATCGCAATAATCCACAGTCCATCAGTGAACATCTGGAGAAGACAAAAGATGAAACAAATCCAGGATTAAGACATTTTTAACTTCTAACTTTAAAATCCATCTCTTGTTGTCTTTCACATCAAAATCCACTCTTGTATTTGTTTAGTGCTTAGTGTTTGATCCGTGCAGATTTCTCTCCTGATTCAGACCAGACCTCTTTTTCACTGGAGGAAACATTGTTACTGATTATGGATTCAACAGTTTGAAGTTAGAAACGTCTTAATGTTGGTTTGTCTCATCTTTTGTCTTCTCCAGATGTTAACTGATGGACTGGAGTGTTGTGGATTATTGTGATGTTTTTATCAGCTGTTTGAACTCTCATTCTGACGGCACCCATTCACTAGAGAGCATCCGTTGCTGAGACACTGATGCAATGCTTTATTTCTCAAAATCCGACGAAGAAACAAATTTATTTGCATCATTGATAAATAAATCAATAAATGCAAAGCAGCTCAGACAATTCGATTTTGCAAGAATTTGATGAGGATTTTTGGTAATTTTAGTGAATTTGAGCACAGTTTGAGTCGTAAAAAAATGACAGTTTTTGGAGATCTTGACGTGCATCTGTGCGTGAGAGACAAAGGTTCTGCTCGTCTCCTTGAGACGGTTTCAATAAAGTCATATGTGAGCGTCAGCAAGGCACAGCTTTGACTAGAATCACAGATAATCTCAAGTACACGAGGGCCACAAAATACAAACACCTGCAGGAAACGTGATCCTTCTCAACGAGACGCACTGACGAAGAGATACATGCTATAGTACTAACTATATAATCATACTTAGCCAGTTTACTGATTACATTAAACATTATTACATGTATTAAGAGTTTTCTGAAATGCTATGTTTAAATATGGAGAGGATGCTTTATCTAATTAAATATCTGCTAATTTGCATACACTTCCAGAAGATAAATCTGAGGCAAAGGTTTTTACAGAAAGGATTTTAGATTCTTATTCATCCCTCCATAAAGCATAAAATACTGTCAACATCCCAAAAAAAAGACCTTAAAAGATATGATTTGTAATTTAAATCTACAGAAACTAATAGATAAAGTGCAAAAATAAAATCAGGTGAAAAATATATGAAGAAACCCCTTGGTAAAAACCTCCAGAATATAAATTACAATAAAATGGCTAAGTTTGGTGTATCTAAGTGCTAATGAGATGAAGATTGAAGATGAATATGTATTGTAACTGAAATCTACCGATGCGAATAATTAAAGTGTAAAAATACACTAGGTGAATGATATATGAACAAACCCCTCAGTAAAACCCTTCAGAATACAGATAGGAATAAAACTCTACGTTTTTGTGTATTCAAGTGCTGCTGAAGTGGAGAAAAAACTTTTTAAAGATGTACTAGAATTGAAATCTAAAGACGCAAAAAGATAAAGAGCAATACATCAAAAACTTAAATATCTATTTTGGATATTTTCTTTCTACTTTGTCTGTAGTGTCTAGTTCTGAAGCAATAGGAAGAGGACACTAAAGATGGAAACAGTGTGAGAAAATACAGATTCTGTTCTAAACTGAGTTTGTTTCCAGAAGTGCAGCAGATCTCATGACAGAAGATGAAAGAAGTGAAAACTGGGAGATAGTCTGACAGTGTCTTTGGTTTAGGGTGCTGTTCTTCTTCGGTGGTCCGACCATTTGCTCTGATATGTGACGTCTTAAAGAGGTCGGGCAGAAGTTAGAGATCATTTCATGAAAAAGATAGAAGGATATTCAGTTCAGATCTGCAGTTTTGGGTAAGCTTTAGAGCCTCCTTCTTCTATCTGGATGCTGAGGTCAGATGTGTCCTTCAGTCAGTACAACACCATGATAACACGGTAAACATCCTGATACTCACACCGACACAATGAGACGTTTTAGAAAGAATGAAATACTAGCATTGTGTTTACTGCGTCCTGCACAGTATTACTGTATTCTGCCTGCGGCTTCAGACAAATAGTTGCATGAATATACTGTGCAACAATAAACATACAGTAGTAGTATGCCACATTGTTGCAAATAAAATAATTGTATGCATTTTCATCTAATTTTATGTAAAGACTTATTTATAACAGCCATTTACTGTACATAATTCAAATGCTGTACATAAATGTTTATTATGCATGTGTTGCAAGAAAGGAGAAATAAAAACAATAAGCAAACAATACAATAAATGTTTTATTGGGAAATTACAGTAATGTAAGTATTTTGAGATTTTTTTGCAGCTTGGCTTAATAATGCCATTCAGAATTGTCACTTGGGGTTTATTCATGACATTGGAAATTAATGTCAGGTTGTGTGCATTGCATTGTGGGATAAAGTATGTATTGTAAACAGAACATTTGCATACTTAACATTTGAGTAAAACAGTACTATGGTATAAAAAGTGCTCGGATATAATGCTAAAATGCATATTTTTTATCACCCAGGTTCTCCATAATTCAAAAAAAAATATATTTTATATAAATAAAATAATTGCTCTTCTGTTTTGTACTTGCAAATGACATAACATTGATTTAGTAAGAAAGTGCCTGCTGGAAAATATTATCTTGTAAAACCTATTTAAACATAAATGTTTATTGTTATAAACTTTTTGTGCAAAAACATTGTTAATTCTAAATTAAGATAAAAATCAACTCGTTGAGTTCAAGGTTTTAATGAGAGGATTTTGGATTTAAAACTTTTTTATCACTCCAAGAAACAGAAAATACTTTCAACAGCCAAAAAAAGGAAATAAAAAGAAGAGAAAAAAACATTTAGCAGAATATAGAGAGGAACAAATTAAGTGCTGCTAAACTTGAGGTAAAAAAAACTCTTAAAATTCATTAAATATATATTCTAAAGAATAATCAATATTATATTAAAGTAGAAGTATCCCATTAGTTTATAGCTCCTGAGGATAAGGTTAACACAATTATTTCATCAAATAAAATATATGAAGTGGCATTTGTCTTTTAAATTGTAAAGTCAAATTACAGAGGTTTTTATAAAGTAGTCTTTGCTGAAAACAAAACATGGTTGTCCTGATATTTCTATAGATTTAGTTTTGGTTATCCTATAGCACAAGGAGTCATAGATCTGTTTGTTTGTCAAGGATGTTTGTTAGAAAGGTCCAAGAGCTGTTTCTTTTGAATGAAGAGTTGAGTCAGTCACATGTAGGTCAAGCGAAGGCCTCAGATCTCACTGAAGCTCGGCCGATCTTTGGCTGCACGTCTGCGTATTGCTGTGTTGCAGTCTCGCTGTTTACTTAAACGATAAGCTATGATGGATGTCCAGTGACCACTGCACAGGTCAGATAACACAGAAGCATCCACATGCACTTACGAGGAGAGTTAGGAATTGTAAAATAAAAATGAGATATATTGGAGCCAAATGATTGACAGCTCTGGAAAGTCAGTAGTGTTTTTCTTATGAAAGGGAAGTAAAATACAGATCAAACTTGCAACAATGATCAAGTTTTCACTGGTTAGATTTAGCAGAACTACATTTTCATCGGCAAAAAACGTTGTTCTTCATTGAGCAGGTCTTCGGACAAAATCATAT
>NC_081772.1:1215000-1332500 GCF_963082965.1 Carassius carassius
CTAAAAGTGTTTTAGGTTGAGCACAGGAGTGTTTAACTGATTCAAACAGAGTCAGACCATATGATGGTTGTGTTTATGACAACAAAATAAGGTTTTTATAAGACATTGTATAGTTTTGACAAAAGTGTTTCATTTTGCAAATGATCTGAGGTGTTGTGCTACTTTGGTGTAGTGTTGTGCTAATTGTGTGAAGGGGTTTGAAAAACCGGGCCCTGTTTTCAAAATTGTATAATAATTATATATACAATTACTATTTTTTTTTAATTTTCTGTCTTAATTTTTTAACGTTTTGGAAATATTGTTGTTTTAGTATTTCAAGTTAAACTTTAAATTACACACATATATATATATATATATATATATACAACCCGAATTCTGGAAAAGTTGGGACGTTTTTTAAATTTTAATAAAATGAAAACTAAAGGAATTTCAAATCACATGAGCCAATATTTTATTCACAATAGAACATAGATAACGTAGCAAATGTTTAAACTGAGAAATTTTACACTTTTATCCACTTAATTAGCTCATTTAAAATTTAATGCCTGCTACAGGTCTCAAAAAAGTTGGCACGGGGGCAACAAATGGCTAAAAAAGCAAGCAGTTTTGAAAAGATTCAGCTGGGAGAACATCTAGTGATTAATTAAGTTAATTGATATCAGGTCTGTAACATGATTAGCTATAAAAGCTTTGTCTTAGAGAAGCAGAGTCTCTCAGAAGTAAAGATGGGCAGAGGCTCTCCAATCTGTGAAAGACTGCGTAAAAAAATTGTGGAAAATTTTAAAAAAAATGTTCCTCAACGTCAAATTGCAAAGGCTTTGCAAATCTCATCATCTACAGTGCATAACATCATCAAAAGATTCAGAGAAACTGGAGAAATCTCTGTGCGTAAGGGACAAGGCCGGAGACCTTTATTGGATGCCCGTGGTCTTCGGGCTCTCAGACGACACTGCATCACTCATCAGCATGATTGTGTCAATGACATTACTAAATGGGCCCAGGAATACTTTCAGAAACCACTGTCGGTAAACACAATCCGCCGTGCCATCAGCAGATGCCAACTAAAGCTCTATCATGCAAAAAGGAAGCCATATGTGAACATGGTCCAGAAGCGCCGTCGTGTCCTGTGGGCCAAGGCTCATTTAAAATGGACTATTTCAAAGTGGAATAGTGTTTTATGGTCAGACGAGTCCAAATTTGACATTCTTGTTGGAAATCACGGACGCCGTGTCCCCCGGGCTAAAGAGGAGGGAGACCTTCCAGCATGTTATCAGCGTTCAGTTCAAAAGCCAGCATCTCTGATGGTATGGGGGTGCATAAGTGCATACGGTATGGGCAGCTTGCATGTTTTGGAAGGCTCTGTGAATGCTGAAAGGTATATAAAGGTTTTAGAGCAACATATGCTTCCCTCCAAACAACGTCTATTTCAGGGAAGGCCTTGTTTATTTCAGCAGGACAATGCAAAACCACATACTGCAGCTATAACAACAGCATGGCTTCGTCGTAGAAGAGTCCGGGTGCTAACCTGGCCTGCCTGCAGTCCAGATCTTTCACCTATAGAGAACATTTGGCGCATCATTAAACGAAAAATACGTCAAAGACGACCACGAACTCTTCAGCAGCTGGAAATCTATATAAGGCAAGAATGGGACCAAATTCCAACAGCAAAACTCCAGCAACTCATAGCCTCAATGCCCAGACGTCTTCAAACTGTTTTGAAAAGAAAAGGAGATGCTACACCATGGTAAACATGCCCCGTCCCAACTATTTTGAGACCTGTAGCAGAAATCAAAATTGAAATGAGCTCATTTTGTGCATAAAATTGTAAACTTTCTCAGTTTAAACATTTGCTATGTTATCTATGTTCTATTGTGAATAAAATATTGGCTCATGTGATTTGAAAGTCTTTTAGTTTTCATTTTATTAAAATTTAAAAAACGTCCCAACTTTTCCGGAATTCGGGTTGTATATACATATGTTTTTACATACATGTTTTTAAATGGTTTTTGTTTTGCTCAACCATAATTAACATGTTATTTACTTAATTATTATTAATTACTATTTTGGGAAACATACATTATATATACATTTTAAATATGTTTGTCTGCAGAATTCAGCGATTGACCAATCATATTTAAGCATTGCAGAAATCCGTGTGACATGATTGGTTCACCTCATCACTGTCAATTAGCATACTGAAACCAAACTGCAGATTACAGTTTTTGTCCCTTGCTTGAACACTATAGACCCATGCTTAGACTAAAGTAACACAAATTGAAGCTTTTGTTACCATACCTCAAACACATGTACCCATACCTTAAACAAAAGCGCTGCTTTGCACTCTAGTTGCAATTCTGCAACACACTTTCTCCTTTATGAAACACACTTGGTCCTGCATACTACACTCTATTTTCATACATAAGACACTTTGTTCAAAAATGAAATCTCAGAGTGCCGTTTGGAAAACACATGTATCCAAAAAACAGACCTGTGACGACATTCAGGTGACAGCAATCCATGGATGGTTTCGACATGCAAGGGGATATTTTCCCCGGTGCCTAGAGGGAGAAGACATTGCTTGCGATGTCGATGAGGCCAACAGACGGCGGGATCCATGAGCCCACGAATGCACAATTACCATGATTTTCTGTGTTTACAGTATAGTGATTTTATATATTTTTTTGTTGCTTTATCTGAATTCATGTTACTGCAATGTACAGTGCTACAATGTACAATATTGAGTAGGCCTATTTGCTTTTTTGGTTGTTTGAAAATGTGCCTCCTGAAAATATGCCTTCTGAATAAACAGTGAAAATCAAAGACTGCAGTGTTTTATATAAAGTAGACTAGTGTGTTCCCCTGATCTGAAAGTGTATGCATATTATGCAAGCATGTGTCCTTTTGTCATCAGAGTTAGATTTTGACAAATGAATGTTAGTTTTTGATATAAGAGTTTCAATTTGACACAGATGTGAATGGTATGTTTCCCAGTGTTGTGTCATGTTTACTTGTGTGCAGAGTTTTGGCACAATGAGCGAAGTTTTGCAAAATGTGTTGAAGCAACGGGCAAAAACTGTAATAATGCAATGCAATGTTTTATATGGGAAATTATGCTAAATCATTTAATGTAGAAACTTTAATTGAAGTGAATATTTGTCATTCATTTTCAAGTAACTTTAAATGCTGTTCTGTCACGGATTTCTAAGAGGGAAGATGGTAACACACACTTTCCGAGATTTAAAACTCTTATTTTTACTGTATTTTGATATGGAGTGGCCAGACTGTTTCCCAAGGAACTCTAGAGGAAAATAAAGAGGCTTTCTGCCTGTTTTATCATTTCTCTTTTCATGTCTTGATGCAAGGTTGCAGCGGCTGCGAGAGAAATTTAGGGAGTGTGTGTCTGACAAAGAGAGAAGTCTTCCTCCCTTCCCTTCTCTCCGCCTGTCGCTCAAGGCCATGTTTCCTCCTCCAGCAGAAACACTGTTACAGATCTGCTTATCACTGCACTATCAGGAAAAACACACACCTGGGGCTGAACGAGAGAGAGAGAGGGAGAGAGGGAGAGAGGGAGAGGGAGACACAGAGAGAGATCCCAGCCGGCAAATGACCAACCTTCAACGTTGAAATATGTTTGAAATAAGGTCAGTTGTTGTTTTAACGCTGAAACAACGTTGATACAACGTTGATACAACGTTTAAAGCTGAACGGTTGAAAAACAGTCTGCCCATGACCAACTTTTAACGTTGAAATATGTTTGAAATAAGGTCAGTTGTTGTTTTAACGCTGAAACAACGTTGATACAACAGTGAATCAACGTTACAATATCAACGTTGATCCAATTTGCAAAATCGAAAGGTAATTCAACGTTGATTCAACCATGGTACCAACGTTGTTTCAACCTTCAATCAATGTTGAAATGCCGGCTGGGATAGGGAGAGAGAGAGAGAGAGAGAGAGAGACAGAGAGAGAGAGAGAGAGACAGAGAGAGAGAGAGAGAGACAGAGAGAGAGAGAGAGAGACAGAGAGAGAGAGAGAGAGACAGAGAGAGAGAGATTGAAATCACCTTCATTTACATCATGCCGTGTTACTACTGCAATCTACATTCAACAAACTTCAGTCTCAATTACAAAGCATCTATAAATAATAATAATAATAATAAATACCAACAAAAGCAGTATTGATAATAACAAAATATACAATAACCAAACACCCAAACGAATATGATGACAAAATTACTTTAGAAAGCCAACAACAAATCATAATTTTCGTTGATTTCACATAACAATTAATTTATGGTCCAAGTATTCACAAACATTCACAAATGCTACAATTTTATAATAATTGATAACACACACCGTCACTCGGAACACACCGAGAGGAGAAACACCACACACGACCCTCACTGAGATAACACACACCATCACTCAGAACACACCGAGAGGAGAAACACCACACACGACCCTCGCTGAGATAACACACACCGTCACTCGGAACACACAGAGAGGAGAAACACCACACGCACGTCCCTCGCTGAGATTACACACACCGTCACTCGGAACACACCGAGAGGAGAAACACCACACACGACCCTCTCCGAGATAACACACACCGTCACTCGGAACACACCGAGAGGAGAAACACCACACACGACCCTCGCCGAGATAACACACACCGTCACTCGGAACACACCGAGAGGAGAAACACCACACACGACCCTCGCCGAGATAACACACACCGTCACTCGGAACACACCGAGAGGAGAAACACCACACACGACCCTCGCCGAGATAACACACACCGTCATTCGGAACACACCGAGAGGAGAAACACCACACACGACCCTCACTGAGATAACACACACCGTCACTCGGAACACACCGAGAGGAGAAACACCACACATGACCCTCGCTGAGATAACACACACCATCACTCGGAACTCACCGAGAGGAGAAACACCACACACGACCCTCGCTGAGATAACACACACCATCACTCGGAACTCACCGAGAGGAGAAACACCACACACGACCCTCGCCGAGATAACACACACCATCACTCGGAACTCACCGAGAGGAGAAACACCACACACGACCCTCACTGAGATAACACACACCGCCACTCGGAACACACCGAGAGGAGAAACACCACACACGACCCTCGCTGAGATAACACACACCGTCACTCGGAACACACCGAGAGGAGAAACACCACACACGACCCTCGCCGAGATAACACACACCGTCACTCGGAACACACCGAGAGGAGAAACACCACACACGACCCTCGCCGAGATAACACACACCGTCACTCGGAACACACCGAGAGGAGAAACACCACACACGACCCTCGCCGAGATAACACACACCGTCACTCAGAACACACCGAGAGGAGAAACACCACACACGACCCTCGCCGAGATAACACACACCGTCACTCGGAACACACCGAGAGGAGAAACACCACACACGACCCTCGCCGAGATAACACACACCGTCACTCGGAACACACCGAAAGGAGAAACACCACACACGACCCTCGCCGAGATAACACACACCGTCACTCGGAACACACCGAGAGGAGAAACACCACACACGACCCTCGCTGAGATAACACACACCGTCACTCGGAACACACCGAGACGAGAAACACCACACACGACCCTCGCCGAGATAATACACACCGTCACTCGGAACACACCGAGAGGAGAAACACCACACACGACCCTCGCCGAGATAACACACACCGTCACTCGGAACACACCGAGAGGAGAAACATCACACACGACCCTCGCCGAGATAACACACACCGTCACTCGGAACACACCGAGAGGAGAAACACCACACACGACCCTCGCCGAGATAACACACACCGTCACTCGGAACACACCGAGAGGAGAAACACCACACACGACCCTCGCCGAGATAACACACACCGTCACTCGGAACACACCGAGAGGAGAAACACCACACACGACCCTCGCCGAGATAACACACACCGTCACTCGGAACACACCGAGAGGAGAAACACCACACACGACCCTCGCCGAGATAACACACACCGTCACTTGGAACACACCGAGAGGAGAAACACCACACACGACCCTCGCCGAGATAACACACACCGTCACTCGGAACACACCGAGAGGAGAAACATCACACACGACCCTCGCCGAGATAACACACACCGTCACTCGAAACACACCGAGAGGAGAAACACCACACACGACCCTCTCTGAGATAACACTTACCGTCACTCGGAACACACCGAGAGGAGAAACACCACACACGACCCTCGCCGAGATAACACACACCGTCACTCAGAACACACCGAGAGGAGAAACACCACACACGACCCTCACTGAGATAACACACACCATCACTCGGAACTCACCGAGAGGAGAAACACCACACACAACCCTCGCTGAGATAACACACACCGTCACTCAGAACACACAGAGAGGAGAAACACCACACACGACCCTCGCCGAGATAACACACACCGTCACTCGGAACTCACCGAGAGGAGAAACACCACACACGACCCTCGCCGAGATAACACACACCATCACTCAGAACACACCGAGAGGAGAAACACCACACACGACCCTCACTGAGATAACACACACCGTCACTCAGAACACACAGAGAGGAGAAACACCACACACACCCCTCACTGAGATAACACACACTGTCACTCGGAACACACCGAGAGGAGAAACACCACACACAACCCTCGCCGAGATAACACACACCGTCACTCGGAACACACCGAGAGGAGAAACACCACACACACCCCTCACTGAGATAACACACACTGTCACTCGGAACTCACCGAGAGGAGAAACACCACACACGACCCTCGCTGAGATAACACACACCGTCACTCGGAACACACCGAGAGGAGAAACACCACACACGACCCTCGCTGAGATAACACACACCATCACTCAGAACACACCGAGAGGAGAAACACCACACACACGACCCTCGCTGAGATAACACACACTGTCACTCGGAACACACCGAGAGGAGAAACACCACACACGACCCTCGCCGAGATAACACACACCGTCACTCAGAACACACCGAGAGGAGAAACACCACACACAACCCTCACTGAGATAACACACACCGTCACTCAGAACACACCGAGAGGAGAAACACCACACACGACCCTCACTGAGATAACACACACCATCACTCGGAACTCACCGAGAGGAGAAACACCACACACAACCCTCGCTGAGATAACACACACCGTCACTCAGAACACACAGAGAGGAGAAACACCACACACGACCCTCGCCGAGATAACACACACCGTCACTCGGAACTCACCGAGAGGAGAAACACCACACACGACCCTCGCCGAGATAACACACACCATCACTCAGAACACACCGAGAGGAGAAACACCACACACGACCCTCACTGAGATAACACACACCGTCACTCAGAACACACAGAGAGGAGAAACACCACACACGACCCTCGCCGAGATAACACACACCGTCACTCGGAACACACCGAGAGGAGAAACACCACACACACGACCCTCGCCGAGATAACACACACCGCCACTCGGAACACACCGAGAGGAGAAACACCACACACGACCCTCGCTGAGATAACACACACCGTCACTCGGAACTCACCGAGAGGAGAAACACCACACACGACCCTCGCCGAGATAACACACACCATCACTCGGAACTCACCGAGAGGAGAAACACCACACACGACCCTCGCCGAGATAACACACACCGCCACTCGGAACACACCGAGAGGAGAAACACCACACACGACCCTCGCCGAGATAACACACACCGTCACTCGGAACACACCGAGAGGAGAAGCACCACACACGACCCTCACTGAGATAACACACACCGTCACTCGGAACTCACCGAGAGGAAAACACCACACACGACCCTCGCCGAGATAACACACACCGTCACTCGGAACTCACCGAGAGGAGAAACACCACACACGACCCTCGCCGAGATAACACACACCGTCACTCGGAACACACCGAGAGGAGAAACACCATACACGACCCTCACTGAGATAACACACACCGTCACTCAGAACACACCGAGAGGAGAAACACCACACACACGACCCTCGCTGAGATAACACACACCGTCACTCAGAACACACCGAGAGGAGAAACACCACACACGACCCTCGCCGAGATAACACACACCGTCACTCAGAACACACCGAGAGGAGAAACACCACACACAACCCTCGCCGAGATAACACACACCGTCACTCGAAACACACCGAGAGGAGAAACACCACACACGACCCTCGCCGAGATAACACACACCGTCACTCAGAACACACCGAGAGGAGAAACACCACACACGACCCTCACTGAGATAACACACCGTCACTCAGAACACACAGAGAGGAGAAACACCACACACGACCCTCGCTGAGATAACACACACCGTCACTCAGAACACACAGAGAGGAGAAACACCACACACGACCCTCGCCGAGATAACACACACCGTCACTCGGAACACACAGAGAGGAGAAACACCACACACGACCCTCGCTGAGATAACACACACCGTCACTCTACACCGTTTCTACAGTAATGAGAAAAAAAAGGTAGAAACTAAAAGTACATACTGTAATTCGAACAAATAGTTTTCAGGGCTAATCCTGAAATTGCAATCAGCAGTGTTTGAAATCTCTTCTGTTTTGAATGTGTATTTAATTTAATATTTAATTTGTTACGTCATGTGAACCATGAACATCCGAATGTGTTGATGAATACATTTTAAAATATCTAAATAATTTCATAATACAATCAAACAGCACTTACAGTTTTAATTAAATATTTCAATAATTATTTTATATAATCATTTAATATTAAAATTATTTTTAATAATCTAATAAAATTATATTAGCAATACTACATTTATTTTATATTTAATTAGCTACATTTCATGTTAACATGGACATGCAAATGTGTTGTTAAAAAGATTTTTAAATATTTCAATAATTTCAAAATACAAATGCATTTGAATTCATTTCCATGCATGTTATGTGACCATTAAAGGACCGTGAACATTCATATGCATTGTTAAATTATTTAAATATTAATGTTATTAAATTATTTGATTAAATATTAAATGTTAATTAAAAATCAGAGTTAATATTTGAGCTCAAAGTGGTTTTGCTGACAAAAACAAAACAAAAAACAAAAACATTTCGTAGTCCCATTTCATCCCTATATGAATTCGTGTCGGTTCTGGACGCTGGTTTGGGCTCATGTGGCGATTCTCACAGATCAGCTGGTCCTGACACTATCAGGGTCCGTCTGCAGCAGGAGCCTGACGTCAGCGGGGTCTGATAAGGGGTCCGGCGTAGCTGAAGGGGGTTTAGACTAACAGAGACAGTCTGGATAAGAGCTCAGACTGATAAGAGCCCAGCCTGTGGAGCCCTATTGTTCAGAGGATCCTCGACAAGCCTCTTATTATGACATGTATGATTGTTGACAGTGTGTGTGTGTGTGTGTGTGTTTGAGTGTTTGAGTGTTTCAACCATACGGATCCTCGACAAACAGTAATATTTCCTCACTTATCAGGCTGTATGACCTGCTGAATAGAGACACTCCTCTGTGCTATTATTTCCTCTCATTCAGTGTGTAACGGAAATACAAATGTCAAAAACACACTACAAAATTACAAACAAAAATTTAAAAACTATATAGACAAAAAATTATACAAATTATAAAAACACTAAAATTTTTCAAAAAATGTTTAAAAACTATATAGACAAAAAATTATAAAAATTATAAAAACACTACAAAATTTCAAAAAATGTTTAAAAACTATATAGACAAAAAAAAATATAAAATTGACAAAAACACAACAAAATTACAAAAAATGTTTAAAAACTATATAGACAAAAAATTATAAAATTGACAAAAGCTCACTACAAAATAACAAAAGTTTTATAAAATCTATATAGACAAAGAATTTGAAAAAATTATAAAATCACACTCCAAAATGACATACATTAATAAAAAAATTATATAGACAAAAAAATCATAAAAATGACAAAACACACTAGTTAAGTCAAGTCACCTTTATTTATAAAGCGCTTTAAACAAAAAGATTGCGTCAAAGCAACTGAACAACATTCATTAGGAAAACAGTGTGTCAATAATGCAAAATGATAGTTAAAGGCAGTTCATCATTGATTTCAGTGATGTCATCTCTGTTCAGTTTAAATAGCATCTGTGCAATCATTTGCAATCAAGTCAACAATATCGCTGTAGATGAAGTGACCCAAACTAAGCAAGCCAGAGGCGACAGCGGCAAGGAACCGAAACTCCATCGGTGACAGAATGGAGAAAAAACCTTGGGAGAAACCAGGCTCAGTCGGGGGCCAGTTCTCCTCTGACCAGACGAAACCAGTAGTTCAATTCCAGGCTGCAGCAAAGTCAGATTGTGCAGAAGAATCATCTGTTTCCTGTGGTCTTGTCCTGGTGCTCCTCTGAGACAAGATCTTTACAGGGGATCTGTATCTGGGGCTCTAGTTGTCCTGGTCTCCGCTGTCTTTCAGGGATGTAGAGGTCCTTTCTAGGTGCTGATCCACCATCTGTTCTGGATACGTACTGGATCCGGGTGACTGCAGTGACCCTCTGATCTGGACACAGACTGGATCTGGTGGCCACGGTGACCTCGGAACAAGAGAGAAAAAGACTAATATTAGCGTAGATGCCATTCTTCTAATGATGTAGCAAGTACATAGGTTGTTATGGGAAGTGTTTCCGGTTCCGGTTTACCTAATTAATGCAGTCTAAAAATCCTTTAACGGATTTGGATAATAAAAGCATATTAGTATGTTATGTGTAAACCAGGTTAAAGAGATGGGTCTTTAATCTAGATTTAAACTGCAAGAGTGTGTCTGCCTCCCGAACAATGTTAGGTAGGTTATTCCAGAGTTTAGGCGCCAAATAGGAAAAGGATCTGCCGCCCGCAGTTGATTTTGATATTCTAGGTATTATCAAATTGCCTGAGTTTTGAGAACGTAGCGGACGTAGAGGATTATAATGTAAAAGGAGCTCATTCAAATACTGAGGTGCTAAACCATTCAGGGCTTTATAAGTAATAAGCAATATTTTAAAATCTATGCGATGTTTGATAGGGAGCCAGTGCAGTGTTGACAGGACCGGGCTAATATGGTCATACTTCCTGGTTCTAGTAAGAACTCTTGCTGCTGCATTATGGACTAGCTGTAGTTTGTTTACTAAGCGTGCAGAACAACCACCCAATAAAGCATTACAATAATCTAACCTTGAGGTCATAAATGCATGGATGAACATTTCTGCATTTGACATTGAGAGCATAGGCCGTAATTTAGATATATTTTTGAGATGGAAAAATGCAGTTTTACAAATGCTAGAAACGTGGCTGTCTAAGGAAAGATTCCTATCAAATAGCACACCTAGGTTCCTAACTGATGACGAAGAATTGACAGAGCAGCCATCAAGTCTTAGACAGTGTTCTAGGTTATTACATACAGAGTTTTTAGGTCCTATAATTTACACCTCTGTTTTTTTCCAGAATTTAGCAGTAAGAAATTACTCGTCATCCAGTTTTTTATATCGACTATGTTAGTTTTTCAAATTGGTATGTTTCGCCGGGCCTCGAATAAACATAGAGCTGAGTATCATCAGCATAACAGTGAAAGCTAACACCATGTTTCCTGATGATATCTCCCAAGGGTAACATGTAAAGCGTGAAGAGTAGCGGCCCTAGTACTGAGCCTTGAGGTACTCCATACTGCACTTGTGATCGATATGATACGATATAAGTACGATTTAAACCATGCTAATGCACTTCCATTAACGCCAACAAAGTGTTCAAAACTACAAAATTACTAAAAAAATTATAAAATCTATATAGACAAAGAATTATAAAAATTACCAAAAGCACACTACAAAATTACTGAAAAAATTATACAAACTATATAGACAAAATATAAAAATGCCAAATTACTAAACATTACTAAAAACTATTTAGAAAAGAAATAATTAAAATAAAAAACACACTCCAAAAAAAAAATTTGAACAAATTTAACAACTGTATAACACTGTAAGAACTATGACTGAAATATAACTAAACTGAAATGGAAATTAAATAAAAATAAATAGACATTAAAAAATATATATATATAATAAAAATGACAAAAAATACTACAACATTACTAACAAAAGCTAAATAGACAAAAAAAAATCACAAACACCAATGTTTTACTAAATTAAATTAAATTAACAAAAATTTTAATAAAACCAGAAAATATAAAACTAATGGATCTCAATAATACTAAAGTGGTTCAGCACTAATATAAATACTACTAATTAAGATTAATGCATCCCAGATCAGTTGAAAGTAGTATGCAACAGGTTTCAATTTTGGCATTATTTGCAGGCTAATATTACCCATAACCCCTTGTACTAGTTAATATATTAATTACCAATGGAAACCAACTCTGTAGGCTCAAAAGGAAAAATGAACGGATGGCTGGAGATTCAGGAAGCATTCATTCAGGATGAATAGAGTTATGAGAAGGTTAAGAAGATATTTATTGCCGTTATTAGCGCTCTTATTATTAGTGTTATCAGCGCCAGTTGTGTCACTTCATCATAATCAGGTTCTGTGTGGTTTCAGTTATTTTGTGCTGATACTGAGGGACTGGTGACCTCTGACCAGCTCCAGTTAAACAAAACCACTGACAAAAACTCCAAAAACCCACTGTATATCCATACATTTATTCAAGTGCTATATGCTGCATTTTGATCATGTGGAGCCTATATTGGGCCTTGACCACGATGATGTAATATAATCATGAGGATCGTTACTTGCTTTGTATTTTTTATTTTTTATTTCAACGAGTAAAGAAAATATTCAAATGTACAATCTTTCCATTTTGCCCTGCTCATCTTCATAATATTGGTATTGTATTGATGTTTGTGCCCCTAATAATTATTTTAGTATTATTATTATTTAGAGGTTATATATATATATATATATATATATATATATATATATATATATATGAATGTTATTCATTATTAAAGTTAATATTTCTTTTATTTAATCACATTTGCACATTCACAGTTCTCAGATGTTGGTTCATGGTCACATAAGAAAAAAACTATTTTAGCCAGTTTTTTTATATTTTTTTTATATTCTTAAATAATAAATGCATTATAGTTATAAAAAGTAAATCTTAAATATAATTAAATTACATAATTATTTAATATATAAAATATTTTTACTATAGTAATAAATTATTTATTATTTAATATAATTTTATTTAATTATACGTATTTATGATTTAATTAATTATTAGCATTTCATCAACTCATGAACTTCCAGTGTGTGTGTGTGTGTGTGTGTGTGTTGTTCTGTTCTTATCAGTGCTTCTCTCGTTCACTGGCTCAGTGTTTGTTCGGTGGTCGGACTTTAGCACATTATTATCTGAGGGTGAGGCCCTGCATCTCTCTCTCTCTCTCTCTCTCTCTCTCTCACTCTCTCTCTCTCTCTCTCTCTCTCTCTTTCTCTCACTCTCTCTCTCTCACACTCTCTCTCTCTCTTCATGTGTTCTATAAATAAGCAGGTAATTAAACCGAGAGCAAATAATAATTCTGAGTGAATAACCTGAGTAAATGAACAAAGATATATGTAATACTTTTCTTTAAGTAAATATGGAGTGCCACAAGGATCCGTTCTAGGTCCTCTTCTATTTTCAATATACATGTTGCCCCTTGGTTATATTATAAGAAAATACGGGATTAGTTTCCACTGTTATGCTGATGATACTCAACTATATATCTCAACGAGACCAGATGAAACTTCTAAATTATCTCAGCTGAGTGTGTTAAAAATTTTAAAGATTGGATGAAAAATAATTTTCTCCTAGTATATTCGGATAAAACAGAGATATTACTTACTGGACCAAAAAACAGTAAACGGAATCTAGTAGACTACAGATTGCAACTAGACAGATGTACTGTTAGTTCCTCTACAGTCAAAAATCTGGGTGTTATATTAGACAGCAACTTGTCTTTTGAAAATCATATTTCCAATGTTACAAAAACTGCATTCTTCCATCTTAGAAACATTGCCAAGCTACGAAACATGTTATCTGTTTCTGATGCAGAAAAGCTAGTTCATGCATTCATGACCTCTAGACTGGACTATTGTAATGCACTTCTAGGTGGTTGTCCTGCTTCGTCAATAAACAAGCTACAGGTCGTCCAAAATGCAGCAGCTAGAGTCCTTACCAGGTCAAGAAAATATGATCATATTACCCCAATTTTACAGTCTCTGCACTGGCTACCTATTAAGTTCTGTATCTGTTACAAATTATCATTTCTTACCTATAAGGCCCTAAATGGTTTAGCTCCTGCGTACCTAACTAGCCTTCTACCACGCTACAACCCATCACGCTCCCTAAGGTCACAAAACACTGGACTTTTAGTAGTTCCTAGGATAGCAATGTCCACTAAAGGAGGTAGAGCTTTTACACATTTGGCTCCCAAACTCTGGAATAGCCTTCCTGATAATGTTCTGGGTTCAGACACACTCTCTCTGTTTAAATCTAGATTAAAAATGCATCTCTTTCGCCAAGCATTCGCATTATGCATCTCATAATTTGTCACTACAGTTATATCTGATCGAATGCACATTCTAATTCTTTAGCTTGGGTTAAACTAATTAATTTTACTTTGTTGGATCAGCAGCTATGCTAATGATGTCTCTATTTGTTTCTCTGTTTCTGCTGGATCTTCATCCCGTGGTAACTAGGATTTACACAAGCTCTGGATCCAGAACACCTGAGAAGAGATGATGCTGACCCTCAGAGGACCTCAGATGATGCTGACCCTGAATCAACAACAGAACTAACAAATATTGCTACAAGTGTGACTGCATCATATAATAATTGCTATTAATAATGTTCATCATCTGGTTGACAACGTCTTGTTTTTATTCTTCTGAAAAATCCTGTCACATGCACATAAACTGAATAATTTTTTTTTTTTTTACATAAATTCATTACAACAAATACTGCCTTGATATAAATGCACCTTTGGATACATTATATATTTATACACATTACAGGAGATTTATTTATGTTATTGCATTAGGTTTTCAGTATTTATCATCTGAGGGAGCTCCCAGCCAGTAATCTGTCAATTTGCACTGTGTTTTAAGTGTCAATTTTTCGAAATTGAGATTTATACATCATATAAAAGCTGTATAAATAATCTTTCCATTGATGTATGGTTTGTTAGGAAGGCAAAATTTGGGCGAAATACAACAATTTGAAAGTCTGGAATCTGAGGGAGCCAAAAAATCAAAATATTGAGAAAATCATCTTTAAAGATGTTCAAATGAAGTTCTTAGCAATGCATATTACTAATCAAATATTAAGTTTTGATATATTTACGGTAGGAAATTTACAAAATGTCTTCATGGAACATAATCTTTACTTAATATCCTAATGATTTTTGGCATCAAAGAAAAATCTATAATTTTGACACATACAATGTATTTTTGTCTATTGCTACAAATATACCCCAGAGACTTAAAACTGCTTTTCTGATCCAGGGCCACATTTAACATCAAATAACTTTTATTCATATACATTTTAATATACATGTTAATATATATATTTAAAGTTTCATATAAAAGTTGTAGAACCGATTAAACATAGAAAAATATTTAGAAATCATTGTGAAAAATGTATCAAATAAATATAATTTCAAATTTCTTCTATTTGATTTTATGTGATTCCCTCTCAGGAGTTTCAGTGAGAGCGTGTCCTGTGGTTGGTCAGAAACGAGCCAATCACAGAGTCCGCAGTTCATGTGGTGATGCGGATTGGTGAAAGCTGATTGGCTGTAAACACAAACGCTACAACAACACAAACACACTGAAGCTGTTACACACAGATGTTTAGATGTTGATAAGAAATGTTTGCGTTCATATTGAGAACTTTCGAATGCAATTGTTCAGATTGTAATCCGATAATCCTCTCATATAATGTCACACTTGTAGATGTGATGGGGTGATCTGAGCAGCTCTGCAAAAACACACACACACAGACACACACACATACAAATGTACACAATGACATATAGCAGTGATCAAACACACTCACACTCTGTCTATAGACTCTCTCTGTAGGCCTGATTCTGAGAGGATTGGCTCAGCGAGATAACACACTATCCAGATAAGAGCAGAGGACGTACCAGAGAGACAGTCATTGATCGCTCTTAATTTCATCACATACACACATATCAGTGCGAGATGCCAACAAACAAACAAAGGTCAGACATGTCTGTTAAGATCTTCAACACGAGGTGGGACTAATTTGAGGTCTTTCAGACCACTCTTTGAAGAAAATAATAATAATAATAATTGGATGTCTTTAATTTTCAAATAAATGAGCTGCTATTACGTTCATTTTACCGTGTGTTTGTGTGTGTGTGTGTCACTTGTTTTGAGCTGTTTCCTGATTTCTTAGGTCTTGTCTTCCACGTCCAGGTCTCGTTCTGTCAGTGTTTTCCGTCTGATCCTCCGATGGATGCTCTTTTGAAATGCTCTTCCTGGAGACAGGGGGTCTGGCTGCGCTCTGACCCAGAGGAAGAAGGGCCAAGCGGGGCCACCGACCCCGTCCTTAGCCCAAGAGTCTGCACAGAGCCACACAAGGACATGCATCCATCAGAGAACTGCCAAATATGAATGCATTATATTGCATTTATTTTGGACTGCCTTCATGTCAGGAGCACATCAGTCATGCCCCAGGGACAAAGATATGCAAGTATGTAAATGCAAAGGCTTTATTGTTCACTATCATGCACAATTTCATTGCAATAAAACACTACAAAATACCTTGAGTTAGTAAAAGTTAAAATATCAGCATATTCATAGCATCAAAAGAAACAATGGTTAAGAAGAAGCAAAAATGTATGCATGAATTTAATAAAATGCATACCTTAAATGCAATGTTGCAATTTCCATAAAGCAACCATAAAGCAATGCCCTATCACAAACCTGTTTTTTTTTCCTCTTTAAATGCTACAGAGTCAGGACTCTAGGTTTGCAGACAGAATGATGTTCATATTTATTACTTCACATTCCAGTATCTAGATTTCCCTTCTTGCAACGCATTCAGTTCTCCAACAAACACACACTTCTTCTCCCACCACAGTCAGTCTCATCTATGCTATCTTTCATTTCTCCCTGTCTCGAACTCTATCTGCTCTAGTCTTCGTCAGCAAACACCTCGTTCATACTCGCTTTGACAGTGGTCTGGCCCCGAGTGAATTTCACAGGCGCTTCTGAGCCGAACGTTCAGATAATTTGTACATACCTCACAAAACTCTCTTCGATCAGTAAAGAGATGTGACAAGAAAACATCTGTGATGATGCCCTTAGTTTTGACTATCAGAGGTGTTTTCAAAATCTATAGTTCGCTAGTATATATGTTTGTATTATTGTATGTGCTGCAAAAGGACAATAAAGATTTCTACACTCATCATCCTAAAATGACTCCTCTGTTGTTTTGAGTATTCGAATACAGGACCCAACCCCTGTACATTTTGCATGTCAAATCATCAGCTCATTAGTATTGGGTGTCCGATAAGGATGAAATACAAAATGCGGACTGCTGGGGGTCTTCCAAACCCCTGTTCTAATCGACAGCACTGAAATGAAATCATCTTCACCTCTGAGCCTCTCTGATATAATGCTTGTGCTAGAGGAGCAGAGGATTTTCATGTTGTTTATCAGACCTGTGATTGGGATCACAAGCTGTAATGGAAAGCGTCCCATTAGGGTTCACAGTGCCATGCAGATGGAGACGGAGGAAGTAGGGAGCGATATGGAGGAGATCTGATGATTTCACAAGTATTCCAGAACCTGCTTAAACTGCATCCTGCCCTGCTTTGGACTCACTATCAATAATTTCTTCTATTATAATATGCATGTGTGTGTGTGTGTGTGAGAGAGAGAGAGAGAAAGATTATCTACAATGCAAAAATCAAACTCATTCACATATTCTCCCAGGAAATCCTTAAAGTACAGTAAATGGTTTATCCATTTAATTTTGTGTCTCTTCAAGTGAGCATGAAGACTTACACAGGGTGTCTTAAATGCGCATATTGTTTTTTTATAATAGCAATTTTACCATATTTCAGGTTTTTATTTTCAATACTGATTCAGAATAAAAACAAAACAGCTATTCTGAACTCTAATTCTGCAATTAGACAAAAAAAGCAAGTTTTTAAACAGGAAACGACATAACATAATAATGAAGGCGCATTCGAGACGCATAATTGTAAATTAGGAAGGAAACGGACACCAAGTCTGAGTTTGTTTATGGAAAATATTCCGATAAATATTAGAAAAATAAATAAAATATTACATAGAATATTTGTAAAAATATTTTACATATTATTGTATCACTAGTATATCAAATATGATAATAAGTAATGAGAAACATGATTTTGGTTTTACTTTTACAAGTGTCATGAGAGGCATGATAGAAGGTTATGCGTATAATTTATACTAATTTATGAAATTCACAGTATCGACGAGAAAAATGTAAATAGCTCTCAGGCAATGACGATGTATTATAAGTTCATATCTGACTGTAATTCTTAGGAAATTATATTGTGTAATTAAATAATTTCGATAAACTGTACAGACATTTAAGCATTTTAGTTTCGGAAAGACTCTTCCCTGCTTTTCTCTCATTTCTCTTCTCCTTTGCTTGTCTCGCGACATTAATTTAATTTAATCAAATAATTTATTGAGGCTCTCAGTCAATAGGTTTCAAGTAGGTTTTTCAAGCATTCTTTTAATTTGTGCTCATATCTTGCAATACTGGAAATAATTGAGGAATCCAATTCAATTCGGTAATATATATATATATATATATATATATATACTTTTTTAAAGTGTTTTTTAAGGAAATTATTAGCAAAGAGTTTTTATATGACCATATTTATTAGTTAAATGGAGTCTTTATTTTTAAAAGTAGAATATCAGAATTAATTCGTATGCACATGAGCAAATATACATATTGCAGTTATTACGCGTATAGATAAATGTCGTATACATGAACTGTTGTGTGCATTATATGCTTCATAACGCTCCTTATATGCATCATAATGACTGTAGATTTTTTTCCGGAATATTTTTTTCGTGTAAACGATGTCGGTGACCCGAGCGGGACTGAGATGCGCTTTACTGGAGGCGGAGAGATTGGGAGGAGTGCTGGGAGAGACTTCAGTGGGACTCTCCACCCTCATCTTCCTCTGAGTCTGCCGTAAAGTGAAGTGAAGCGGAAATGCTCCCGGCGGGCGCAGGGTGAAGGACAGCCCGGTGAGATCGAGTGGAATGATCGCTCACCTGTGGACATGTATCAAGGCGTAACGATGACCACGAACCACGGACCCGCGTCTTACGAGCCCGGTTTCCTCCATAACGCCGTCTCCGCCGCCGCTTCGCCGGTGTACGTGACGCCCACCCGGGTCACCCCGATGATCCCGGCGCTGCCGTACCTCCAGACGCCGCAGCAGAGCAGCCCGGTGTCCGCGCACTCGGGATGGGCGCAGTCGGGCGCGGACGCGGTCGCTTCTTACAGCTCCGCCGGCGGGCACCATCACTCTCCGGTCTCCAGGTTCACGTTCTCCACGAGCCCTACGTTAAGCTCTTCGGCCCGGGAGACGGCGAGTTACTCGAGTCCGCTGAACATCTCCGCTGGCGGGCGGGAACACTACGGGACCCGAGGTCTGAGCGGATCCTATCACAGCGGGTACCCGGCCTACATGAGCCCGAGCATCGGAGGCTCGTGGACGGCGTCGCACTTCGACAGCTCCGTGCTGCACAGCCTCCAGAGCGGAGGAGCGGCCGGTGCCCGGCGACACCCGAGCTTAGGTCAGCATTCGGAATGATTTCTAATGCACTATTTTATTAACCGTATCGATAAATTAAGTCAAATAAAGTAAAAAAAAATTGCAAGTCATTTTTACAAATAATCACAATTAAACGGCAGACAGATTGAATTAACATGACATTTTAAAGCAGAAAGACTTTAGCAAAGCTTACTCCAATATTTTTTTTTATTTGCACCTTTGAAAAATGTATTGAAAGATGTATTTTCGGTAAAATGGCTGTTTGAGATCTTAAAATTAGGTAAAAATGTAAAAGAGAAAAAAAATCGATTGTTTGAGCCTGATGTGGTTGCACGTGCTATTTGACGAACTTTAAATAAGAATTTGCAACAAAAAATAACTTAACTTTTATAAGATTACACTACAATTAATTTAACGCTTATGAATGTGCTTCTATTTTACCTGTTCCTTCCGTGAATGCATTTAATTGCTGATTAAACTTTAAAACCGACAAAAACCCGCTTATAAATTAGTGAAAGAAAGAAAGAAAGAAAGAAAGTCTATTATTTTTTCCAAGATTGCGTTGCATTTTAAAAGCATGTGAGTGACAAACTACAAAATAAAAATGATATATATATTTTTTTACAATTTAATCCTATTTTCTGTACAGAATAACACTTATCAGAGTAATAATTCAGTTTTGTCAGGTAACCTAAAATTGCTTTACGTGTTAAAATAAATGTAACTTTTTGATTTTATGCGTATAAACAGCAGCTTTTGGACAATATGCTGTCTTTTGGGCCTTATACAATTTTGCAGATTCATTATTATTTTATTTTTATGAAAGATTACGGAGTTGACATAAACAGTCTTGTACATAATCAATGTATGTGAACCCATAATTTATATGATTTCACTCTGACCGAGTCTGACATAATAACTTGTGCAAAAATGGGATCTGAATATAGACCAATACAACACAATTGTATGTAATGTGAAAACGTGCAGCTGTCACTTTAAATAACTTGGATTGTGTGCGATCTGTGTAATCTGAAGACTGATTCCGTCAACGATTAATGTTATATTGAATAGATTACTGGATTGCTTTAGTATAATTACATTAGTATCAGTAGCAATTAATAATTATAATAAAGGGGAAATAACAGCCTGTGCATTTACTGCTATCGTCATTTTCCTCGTTTCTTGCGTTTAATATGAATGTATTTATTGTTGCTTAAACTTTAAAACACGATTATAAATAGTCAAGAAGATTATTTTAGAAAGCATGAGGATGAAAAACTACAACATATATAAGAATAATAAGAATTACATTAATTTCCAGATGCAGTCGAGATCGTTTATCGTTTATATTTACTTAAAGACATAATGTCTGATGATTATAAATCATGCAAAACCTATTATTTTTGTCTTAATACGTGAAATTGTTTAACTTTTGAATTTTTTTATTATTATTTACATTTCATGAAGAGTAAGCACTTTAATTCAAAAGCGAAAATTAATCAAACACGTGATAGTTTTTATTTATTTATTATATATTCTTTTAAGTATGCTCTGTTTATTTTATGGCTAAATAAATTATATTGTTTTTACGGCGTACTGTTACTTGCGAGAGACGTTTAAAACATTAATTATAGTCTTGCAAATTAATCAAACTATAATTAATTCATAATATAATTCACTGTACATTAACTGTAAGCGATACTTTCATTCAATGAATCCAAAAGAAGAAAATGAATAAATTACGTCTCGGATAAAATACATAATTTTAGCTATATTTAATTTGGTAATTTTTATACATTTAAAAGACGATTGTTAAAAAATTACTATATCTAAAGTTTTACTTGTTTGTGTGTGTGTGTACTAAAAATTAAATTCAGCATGAGTATAATTCATACTTTAAAAAAAATAAAAGTGGTTTTGCATTCAATTTTGCTCTTGTTAAATCCTGTTAAAATAAAAAGAGGTTAAATTAACCTAATAAATGCAATTTTATGGTATATTTGAATAGATTATATTAAATAGTGAACTCATGAATTCATGTAACAATGATAATCAGTCATCACATAAGATTTTATTTATATCAGAGACTGCACACTCATGATTAAGATTATTATTTATATTATTGTTATATTCAGAGTGATGCATAATAACAAATCTGTGTGCATGATAAATGATATTTGCCTTAGAAATAAAATAAACTATAGTAGCAGATTTTTAATTAATCCTAATAACTGATAGGAATCCTGTTCTATTAATAGTCTGTCATAAATGACCCAGAGATGGACTTTAACACGCGACTGAAAGAAGCTTCAGTTCATTTCTCTTTGGCTTTGTTTTCTGTCTGTCTGTATTTTTGGAGGTGTTGCAGCTTCAAGTGACTTTATTAACGATAAAAAGCAGTTTTCCATATTACAATTCTTAAAAAAGCAGCATTTCTCTCTATGGTGCTGGTGTGAAGGTGTGTGTTGTGTGTGTGAGCTGCAGTCAATAACGCTATTTGTCAGTCGAGCTGAATGATTGCTGAGGCTTTTGTTCGCTCTTCCTGTCGTGTGGATTGAAATCTCAAGGTTAGAGCTGCTGTCAGACTGGAGTAAAGGCCACTTACAACAATATGTTCTGAGAACGTTGTGCTCACGTTGTGGGAACGTTCTATTTTAGAATTCTGCAAACATTATTTGGAACGTTCGGAAACAAGAAGTAACATTTAAAAAGGTTACATGAACGTCCAACTGAAATGCTTTGGAAAAAAAAATTTTTTTTTTGTATGAGTTTTGAAAACATTATTTCTCAAAGTTCTCTAAATGCTCAGAATTTCGTTTTTTGTTTAATGTTTTAAAATGCAAGCGTTTGCTAACATTATGGGAATGCTACTTTTGAATGTTGTCTTAATGAACAGTGTATGAATAATGTTTTTATGCATTTTTAAAAATGATTAAAGAACGGATATTTCTGAATGTACATTCTATTTATGTTTTTAGTTATTGCAGTCTTTTCAGTGTTTTTTATTGCACTTTTTTATTGTTGCATTGATTATGTTTATCTATTTTATTGTTCACTGCTTTATTATTATTTATTTTTTATATTGCATGATTTTTATTATTGAAATTTTTATTTTTATTTTGTAAAGATTGTATAATGTATAAAGCGCTATATTAATGTAAGGAATTATTAATTAATAATTTTTATAATTGCAGTATCTTTGGTGTTTGCAGAACTTTCTTTATATATCAGTGTTGTGTTTTTATTTTTGCATTTATATATATTTAATATATATTTAAATATATATTTATTTTTACTGATTTATTATTCAAGCTTGAATAGTTTTTAATAATCTATTTTATATAATTTTTAGCATTGATGAAAACATTGTACATTTTTGTGTTGCAAAATGACTTGCTGTAAAAACTGAAAAGATTGCAATACGAAGATATTAGTGCAAAATAAAAATAAACTCTACAATTTAAAAAAAAGCAAAATAAATACTAAAAATAAACGCTGTAATAGATTAAAAAAATAACAACAACAACGTTGGAATAATAACAATTTAGGTTAAAAAAGTTGTAAAATAAAAACGAATGGTTTGGTGTAAGCTAACAGTGTGTCTCTGTTCTCTGATTGATCTGTGTTCATGAGGAAGTGGATCAGAGAGTTTGTTTCTGTGTCGTGTTGTTGTGTGACAGATGATTTATGATGCTGAATGCATGTGAGTAAAGCTAACAGCTTGTTAAAGGTGTTTGAAAGCCTGAAGAATGGTTTTGTGAGAGACACGCTTCTGTCTCATTTGTCCACATTGCTCCGGCGCTCAGTGATGTAGTTAAGGTCTGTCATACATGAGCACTGTTTCCATTTAGAAAGATTAGCTGAGTTTGTGCAGGATAAGCTCTTATGTCTGTAACACCCTTGATGAGCAACAGCGCCACCTGCTGATCAGGAGCCTTCAGCAAACGCTGGAAAACAGCTAGACGTTTGTGACTCTTCCTGTGATGTGAAACATCACTTTTGCAATATTTTTTTTTTATTGCAGAATGCAATTTTGCACTTGTTTTTATTATTGCATTTATTGTTTTCGTTTTTTTATTGCAGTGTTTGCGGTGTTCAAAGAAAGTTTATTTTATATTTTGCATAATTGTTTTTTATCAGGGTGTGTATTTTTATTTTATTTTTGCACTTTTGTACTTTTTATTATTGCATTGATTATATTTATTTATTTTAATTTTTCACTGCATTATCATTGCAGTGTTTTCAGTGTTTGCAGAAAGTAAATAGTTTTATTTTCCATTTGCATCAATTTTTCTTGTGTTTGCAGAAAGTATGTTTTTGTTTTGCATTATTCTTTATTATTGCAGTGTGTATTTTTTCACTTTTTGTAATTGCATTGATTATATTTATTATTTTATAATTGCCATATTTTCAGTGTTTTATAGTTTTTATGATTGCTGAGTTTATTTATTTTATTTTGCACTTTTTCATTATTGCTGTGTTTATATTATAGCAGTTTTTCAGGGTTTGCGGAAAGTTTATTTAGCACTTATTTTCATAATTGCATTCTTTTTAGTGTCTGCAGCAAGTTGCCAATTTGGCAACAAAAGTTGTTTTTTAATGCAATTTTTTTTTGACTAACTAGATTAAACTAGCAACAGAATACAGATGCTTTTCTACAGAATAGACAGGTGTTTGTGAAATGTAAATGTTCTCCAGTGAGCTCAGAGCAGGTTTGATGAGGACTTTGATTGTGGTTTTGTTTGAATATGAATATGCATGAGTGTGTTTGTGTGTGTCTCCCCTCAGAGCTGCTGGATGATTTCACTGAGGGTCGTGAGTGTGTGAACTGTGGGGCGATGTCCACTCCTCTGTGGCGGCGGGACGGGACGGGTCATTACCTGTGTAACGCCTGCGGTCTCTACCACAAGATGAACGGGATCAACCGGCCACTCATCAAACCGCAGAGACGACTGGTGTGTTTCACCAACAGCACTAACAACATTCATGTGAAAATACTCTTAACATCTATGCATGTATAATAAATAAGAATAGTACATGTTATAGTAAGTATAGTACACTACAGTTCATTAAACACGTTTTTTATGTTGTTGACCTATCATAATTAAGTAGAGGGAGAAAATGACATAATATGGAGCGTGCAAGAACTTAGCTTCAACCTAATTTATTTTTAATTTACTACTGCAGGGCTTTTTTTTGCACTATTTTTAAAATTGAAAAATTATACATTTCTATTGTACTGTATATATTAAAAACTTTTTTTCACTACTTTTTTATTTTATTAATGTTCCATTACTTTTTATTATTGCAAGGCTATTTCTGTGTTTTATATTTTATATTATTGCAGAGTTTTTTATATTTTGCACTATTTTTATCATTGAAATGTTTATTTTTGCACTATTTTTATTATTGCATTTATTATTTCAATATTTTCAGTGTTTGCAGTACTTTTTTAATTTGCACTGTTTTTGATTATTTTGTATTGTGTGCAACAAGTTTATTTTTTATTTTGCATTACATTTTGTTAGTAAAGTCTTTATTTAGATTTTTTTTTATTGCAGTGTTTTTTTTCACTTTTTCATTGTTTGCAGTAAGTGTATTTTTTATTTTGCATTGAATTGTATTAATTTTGTTAATTATTGCAATGTTTTCAGTGATTCCGGCAATTTTTTTTGCATTACTTTTTTATTATTGTAGTGTTTATTTTATACAATTTCCATTACTTTTTATTATTCCAAGGCTATTTCTGTGTTTTTTGTTATTTCCTTTTATTATTAATATTTGAGGTTCATTTCTATTTTGCACTATTTGTATCATTGAAAAGTTGATTTTTGCACTATTTTTTATTATTGCATTTATTATTTCGTTATTTTCAGTGTTCGTAGCATTTTTTGAATTTTCACTGTTTTTGATTATTTCAGTGTTTGCAGCAAGTGTATTTTTTTATTTTGCATTGCATTGTATTTACTTTTTTAATTATTGCAATGGTTTCAGTTATTTATCGACTTATTTTTTTGCATTACTTTTTTTTTTTTTTTGCAATGTTTTGGAGGTTTGACTCATATTTGTAGACTATCACTAACATGCCTGCTTCTGTCTCTTGGTCAGTCTGCGTCCAGACGGGTTGGTTTGTCCTGCACTAACTGTCAGACAACCACAACTACTCTCTGGAGACGTAATGCAGAAGGAGAGCCGGTCTGCAACGCCTGCGGACTCTACATGAAGCTCCACGGGGTGAGACAGACAGAAAAAACACTCCATTTAGTTTATCTATCTAGTTTACCTTTTCCTTTGGCAATGCAGATGTGCAGTTTATGTGCCCAAAACTCTGTAGAAGCATGTGTGACCAGCAGATGGAGTCAGAGAATGAGTTTCTGCTCTTCTGTTCAGGTTCCTCGTCCTCTCACCATGAAAAAAGAGGGGATTCAGACCCGAAAACGCAAACCCAAAAATATCAGCGAGTCCAAACCTGGTGAGTGCAGACACTGATCACTGAACACAACAGAACACTCTTCTCCTTCATCTCACTCTCTATAGCACGTCAAGTCAGAATCCTGAATCAGTGATTGTGACCTTTGACCTGTGTGTGATTTGTAGGGTCATCTGAGGGTCAGACGCCGTCCAGTGCTGCAAGCTCCAGTCCCACAGATGAACCGCGGTCAATAAAGACGGAGCCGGACACAGCGTCAATCTACACACACCATAACATGAACACAGCGGTCAGAAAACACACACACACACAGACACACACACGCACACACAGACACACACACACACACACACACACACACACTACACACATACACACACACACACACACACAGACACACACAGACAGACAGACAGACGCACATACACACACAGACACACACACACATACACACACACACACACACACACACACACACTCACACACACACACACACACACTCACACACACACACACACACACACACACACACTTACTGCAATTTTATACATAAAAATTCCTTTACAAGTATTATAAACAGTCATTGAAATAAAATACGTTTAATCTATTTAATTAATAAATTAATTAATAATAATATTTAAATATATACAATTTATATAAATCTAAATATTAATTTAAATATGAAATCTAATGAATATTTTTAGGCGGAATTTGTTTTCTCTTTTATAATTATTTATTATTTATTATTATTATTATTGTTTAGATTTAGGTTATATTAATTAAGTAGTTTCATGAGTTCACATTAATTAAGGGAGTACATATATATATATATATATATATATATATATATATATATATATATATATTAAACACATATAATTTGTATTTATAAATATTATAAATATTCATATTCAATATATTAAATATTTTATTAATATATTCACAAATTCGGGTAGCGTTTCATTTCTTTTATAATTATCGTGCAGTTTATGAGTTCATGTTATTTTACAGAGTTCATGAAAAAGTAAATATATGTATTACATTCAATTTTATTTCAATTAAATTCAATCCATATATATATATATATATATATATATATATAATAAATATTAAGGAAAATATTGAATATATTTCATATTTTATATATTTAACAGTTTCCGAAACTTGAAAAACTATAGTTACTTCTGTAATTTATAATATTTTAAACATAATGTATAATATGTCCATAAATAACAATTGCAACATCAAATATAATACTTACATTATAATAAATAATGATAACAATAAATATCTAATTACAGTATATGTATTCAATTTGATTTAAAATAAAATGAATGATATTTAAGCTTCTTTCGTTTAAAATCTCAGTGTAGAAAACGAAATGTCGATGTTCTTAATCAAAGGCGTATTTACAGTTATTCGTTTATTAAATGCTTTTGTCTAAAGTGAATAAAACTCCGGCACGAGCGATTGATCCCAAGCAGATGACGTCTTTCCTTCGTCCTTCCAGGTTTCTGGATTTCCGTCTTATCTGGGAACTCCAAGCTCAAGTTCTGCTCTCAAGCTTTCTCCAAGTGGATCTTCTAGCTCCAAAAGTGAAGTGTGGAACAGTCTGGTTCTGGCATGAGGAACCTCAGAGCTGAAGATCTTGTCCATCTGGAGTTTCAGTGGGACCTGAACGCTGTGCTGGATTCACATCAACAGATCCGCTGTTGATCAGATGCAGAAAACCCTGGAGCGAATCCCAGAAACCAGAGACCGTTCAGTCCCAGCAGATCAGGAGAACATTATATAACCCGGATGTTCCAGATCAGATTGGTTTCGTTCATATTTCAAACCCTCTGAGTGGCATTCGGTTGCGATAAACACCTTAAAGCAATAGTTCACCCAAAAATAAAAATTTGCTTCATCCAAGATGTTGATGAGTTTGTTTCTTCGTCAGATTTGGAGAAATGTAGCATTGCATCACTTGTTCACTGCAAGTGAATGGGTGCCGTCAGAATGAGAGTGAAAAAGTGTTCTGGTCTGAATCAGGAGTGAAATCTGCACAGATCAAGCAGCGTTTAAACAAACATGTGTCTGGATTTTAATGTGAGAGACGACAGAAGATGCACTTTTTCATTGGAGGAAGTGTTATTTTGGATTAATGACTCTGTTTATTTGAGTTAAAAACGTCTTTAATGCTGGATTTGATTCATCTTTTGTCTTCTCCGGATGTGAACTGATGGACTGTGGATTGTGATGTTTTTATCAGCTGTCTGGACTCTCATTCTGACGGCACCCATTCACTTGCAGTAAACAAGTAATGCAATGCTACATTTCTCCAAATTTGACGAAGAAACAAACTCATCTCATGCAAATTTCATTTTTGGGTGAACTATTGCTTTAAAAAAAAATTTGCACAGTCAAACACAACACTTTTCTCAAGAAATGTAGTAACTTTTTGTGGTTTGTTGTGACATTTTTAAAGCTGAACTCTTCAGAGACAATATTTCAATGAAGCACTCCAGCGGATTCTTTTCCTTCACACTTTATCTGCAGGAAACATTTATTTTCCTTTTTTGTTGTCATGATGAACATGTCTACGAGCTGATCGAACTTGCAATGTGTTAATCCTGCTCACATCTGACTCAAACCTTCATGTTTATTTTTTATTTTTATTATTTTTTTTAAACTTAGATTTGATGCAGTTTAGGTTTTCATATTTGATGGCATCTATTGTGAAGACTGTTGAGTCGACCTGAAACCTTTGCATTAGCAGCCCGACACACCACTGAAGCCACTTCCTTTAAACTTGTTAAACAAAATAACCCTCAAACACAAATGTTACTTCCTTTTCAAATCAAAAAAAAAAGAGACAAAACCCCATTTTTAGTACAGCTGAGCACCTATACTTGTAACAGATTTTTAAACCTTCTTATATTTATTTCCATAAAGAAACAGGGTTACAGTTTGTCTTTCCGACTGGAGAGGTTTCAGAAGTCAATTAAAACTTATGATATCTTATTATAGGTTAAACATTGTTAGCATTTCTCTTGCACATGTGATTATTTTCTTGTAGTAGCATTCTTTAAATGCAAATATAACTGTATGTACACCAAACAACTCACTCCACGTTTAACTGTTGTTGTGCTACACAACATCTATGTGAAAATTAGATTAAACTTTATTCTTGCACAGAGAACAAGGTTTTTAAATGCCGAGTAAATCATAAAATCAAATAATAGTTTAACGTTTAAAATCTAATAAATAGCTATTTCTATATGCTAAAAACAAAGAGAACAGCGGTTTCGGAAATATATGTGTTAAAGCACATGTAGAGTAATTATTATTGTAATAATAATAATAATAATAATAATGTGTTCTTGAATCCCATTACATTTTTATGCATTTAGCCGATGCTTTTCTCCAAGGCAACTTACAGTGTATTCAGCCTAACATTTTTAACTAACAATTAATTAATTTAATTAATTTTATTGATAATTTATTATTATTATAATAATTTTTTATTGTACTGAAACGTCATAAGAACACGTGCAGCCAGGAAAATATTCCTGAGCAATATGTGCATACACATTAGGCACAAGAATAGTTTTAAATCACAGTGGTTATATATTATATAAAACCGTGTCAGTCTTATTAGTAGCCCAATAAGCAGTTGAAGTGATTCTGTTTCTTCGGAATCCCGACGTCATCACCCCTCTGACCAATCAGCGCCTCGCACTTGTTCAAGGCGGGCCATCACGCCAGTGGCTCTCGCCGCTCATTGGTCCATGCGCTCTAAACCCATGACGCCTCAGCCAATCAGAGGAGTGAATGGATCGTGTGAGTGAGGGATAGCGCAGGTAAACTCATCCGATGCTGAACTGGATCTCTATAGAGTTTGAATGGAAATCAAGCTCACCTGTTTAGAAAAGCGTCCTCATAAACACACGCGGTTAAATGGAAATCCTCAAGTCTCTAGGTCACCCGGAAGAAATAATCAACCTCTTTAAATACAAAATAGGAGGCTGTCGGTCTGTAATGCCTAAACTGGATTATGTAAGTAAATGCATTTTGAGCGTTCATCTTTAATATTCATTCATTGTGAGTGCATGTGCATCTGTCAAGATGCATGTCAGATTTAATAAAAACACTTCTTTTAAGCAGAGATTAAATGACATTACATCAGTTCTGCATCTAAAGATGGGGACATCTCCTGTCAGATGTCAAATAGACGTTTAGAAGATGTCTTTAAGATGTTTATGATGTAAAACTGACATCTTTAAGATGAGTTGTTCTCTGTCCCTCTAGATGTCGCTGCATCTTTATTTTGTAAAAAAAAATGTAAATGTAAATTACATGCACATTTAGTTTAATGGCATGTATATGCTTTTAAATCTACATTATAGTATTTAAAACTGTATTGCGTCAATAATTATGTGCGTTTAGATGATGTTTGGTTTGCTAACCTTTCATTAGCTACTAATACAAGGGATTCGCGTTATTATACATCCAGAGAGAGAGAGAGAGAGAGAGAGAGAGAGAGAGAGAGAGATTCAGTCTAACCTCTGCAGGATGTTCTAGCGTCATGTTTATCTCATACATGATTTATCAGCAAATGTAAGCACAAACAGTACATTAACAAGTGGTTTTTGTCACTTTTGTCAAGGCCAAAAGTAGCCTTAGTGTAATCTATCAAATACACACATCATGCCGCCTTTTAGACAAGTCCCCGATACAAAATAATAATAAAATAATTTTACTACAACTGAATGTATTTAATGTCATCACAATTTAATAAGAGTTGAGTAAATTATTAATTAGCCTACTACCACTTTTATCTCCAAGGTTATTCAAACAGCGAATAAGTTACAGAAAGCAGTAAAGAACATTTACATGATAACATATTATTGATTTGCATAATCCCTGACTTCAGTCTAGCACAAGTTTAAGCACTCTCAAAAAACTCCCGTTATAATCAATGAAGCTGTCTAAATACTGTACAAATAATCTCTTACTTACATCGTACGTACATCTGCACTTTGTTGTTTACGATGAGAGGATTTGCGAGAGCAGAATAAACAAAACTTTCAGCGATGACTCATCTGAAGGCCTCCGATTGCCTGCCTGATAGCGATCGTTCATCACAGAGATGTCTATATGACGTCTGCATTTGCATCTGCAAGACGTAATCTTTAAAGAGTTTGCTCATCTGCAATACATCTATAGATCGTTTCCTATCAGATGTCAAATAGATGTTTAGAAGACATCTTAAAATAGGTCTATCAGAGCTTGGTTACCATCCGTCTATATTAAACTCCTTCATTCTGTTCTGTAGAGGTTAAAACAGCACAGGATTCCCAGAGTCCTCAACTGCAAATTAAAAACTAAAGGAAAATACAAATTATCTATTAGGTCGGCACAGAGAATTTAGCATTGTGAGGTTTATTAATTAACATTAATTGATGGACTGTGGATGATTGTGATGTTTTTATCAGCTGTTTGGGCTCACATTCTGACAGCACCCATTCACTGCAGAGCATCCGTTTATGAGACACTAATGCAATGCTACATTTCTCCAAATGTGATGAAGAAACAAACTCGAATCACCTGAGGGTGAGGACATTTTCAGCAAATATTCGGAGCGGGTTCGCGAATCATTTGAGTCAGTTTGGGAGTTCGGAGCAGGTTCGCGAATCATTTGAGTCAGTTTGGGGATCGCGAATCATTTGAGTCAGTTCGGGAGTTCAGAGCGGTTTCGCGGATCATTATTAGTCAGTTTGGGAGTTCGGAGCAGGTTCGCGAGTCATTTGAGTCAGTTTTGGGATCGCGAATCATTTCAATCATTTCGGGAGTTCGGAGCGGGTTCGCGAATCATTTGAGTCAGTTTGGAAGTTCGGAGCGTTAATCATTTGGATCAGTTTGGGACTTCGGAGCGGGTTCGCGAATCATTTGAGTCAGTTTCCCAGATGGCAAGCAAACGTTGAATCATTTGAATCATTTCGGGAGTTCGGAGCCGGTTCGCGAATCATTTGAGTCAGTTTGGGAGTTCGGAGCAGGTTAGCGAGTCACTTGAATCAATTTTGGGATCGCGAATCATTTCGGGAGTTCGGAGCGGGTTCGCGAATCATTTGAGTCAGTTTCCCAGATAGCAAGCAGACGTTGAATCATTTGAATCATTTCGGGAGTTCGGAGCTGGTTCGCGAATCATTTGAGTCAGTTCGGGAGTTCGGAGCAGGTTCGCGAATCATTTGAGTCAGTTTGGGGATCGCGAATCATTTGAATCATTTCGGGAGATCGGAGCGGGTTCGCGAATCATTTGAGTCAGTTTCCCAGATAGCAAGCAGACGTTGATTCAAGTCGATCTTTGGGTGTGAAGGACAGTATCGGTCGTCGATCAAATTTCGATGTTGAATCAACGTTCACTATATCAGAACGTTATTTAGTGGAAAATAAAGCATCGATTCAATGTTGAAATCACGTTGACTCATCAACCGACACAGCCGACGCATCTGATCGAAATCATAACGTCTGATATGTTGAAACTTGATCAGAGGAATCGGAGATCTGTGCATGCACTCTCACAGAAAGAAAAAGAGTAACTTAATTTATTTTTCTTCATTATTTTATATAACCTCGTGGGTTATGGTCCGTGTATCTTTTGGTCATTTGATTTTCTATTTAAAAATAAATAAAGATAAATGAGAAACGGTTTGATTTTCGTTTTTTTGTTTTGTTTAAGAAACGGAAAAAGAAAATGTAGCTGGATTTTTCGTATTTTTGTTTGTGGGTAAAAAATGAGATTATGCTTTAATATTTGTTTGAATGTGTGGGCGGTGCTGAAACGCCCCTTTCATCCTTCTGTACTGCACCGACAAGCGGCAACCGCAAGCTCAGTTCATTTTCACCAGGAGAGAAGCGGCAGACAGCAGAGCATATTAATCCCGCGGATTCTTTGCTAGTGGTGCTTGCAAGATAAAATAATAATAATAATAATAATAATAATTAATTAAATAAATTAATAATAAAATAAAAAAATAATATTATAATTTTCCAGCTGCTGCATGTTATTGACAAAGCAGACTTGACAACTTTATTATTTTAATTATTTTAATTTTTATTTATTTTATTCTAGGCCATTCATAAAAAAAAAAAAATAGGAAAAACCCAACCCCACATTTATAATAAAATTTATATTAAAATAAGTTAAGTTTTCCCCATAATTAGTCTACTTTAAATGTTTTAATTATAGGCTATAGGCTACTTAGAATTATGAACTGAATTCACGAATTCTGTAGATGACAGTATGAATATAGTGATGGTGTGACATCATTACAGATAATGAGTTCAGACGAGAAACACTGCACCTCTCGTTGGTTTCATTTGAATTACATAGGCCTAAATATAAAATTATTATTATTATTTTTCTATTTAAATGGATTATTTTAAAAGTAGACATGTCCAGCTAGACACGGTTCGTCTGATGCATGAGCCTGGTTCATTTCTGACGTTTCAGAAAGAAGTTAATGTAGACCGAGATGGCAGAAAGTACATCGTGTTGAGTTTTGTAAGGTTTTCGTGTTATTTAGGGTGTTTTACGCAGGGGCGCCCCCAAGGGGTGGCTAAACTCTGGCCACCCCTGTGGCCACCCCTAGGATTATTTGCAGTGGGTACTATTAATTTAAATGCAGAATGTAAATTCACAATAGTTTAAGAAGTGAAAAAAGTGCAGCAGCTGCTGCAGCCACAGTTTTGCGTCTCTGAGCAACATTAAAGTGTTTCGTTCCTGAATGAATCAACCGTTTAAATGATTCGGTTCAATCGCAATGACTCACTTATTAACAGTGACTCGCTGCCACCTATTGGCGGTTTTAATTTCACATTTTATGGAACCTTTTCATTTTTTAAATAATTTCAAACATCAGTTTTCAATGTTTTATCTTTAAAATATCAAAACATTATTTATTCATCTGTAACTGCAGGTTAAAGTATTCCATGTTCCACGGAGCTGCATTAAACAGTGTGTAAAAACATCTAAATAGCACTTCAGATGCAGCTTCTGTTTTATCTGCATTGCAAAGATCAATTTTGTTGATACTGATTGCATTTGCTTGGTAACAGCCCAAATGCAAGTATTTGACCTAAAATATGGTGCACACTTTTAGAAACAATGGTGTAAAGGTAAAAAAAAAAAAAATCAGGTGTCAGCACAATTAAAAATAAGATATCAGCACAATAACACTCAGCAAAATAGTGTAATTATCGTTATCGATAAAATCCAAGAACTCACAGATATAACTTTTTGTCTATATTGCAAAACTTATTTTTTTTTCTTTATTTTAATGTGCCATCCCAAAATTTACTGTGGCCTCATTTGGCCACCCCTGTTAACATTTTCTGGCGGCGCCACACTGTGTTGGGTTTTACGATCCAAACTGACGGAGCTGAAGCTCTTTCCCCTGTTTTCGGGATGGAAGGTGTGGATCGGGATCCGCCGATCAGAGAAGTGCAGCAGACTACACTCTACAAGATAAAGCTTCAGTCGCTGTTGTTTGTAATAGCAAATGAAAACATAGGCTACTTGTGAGGTTTTTCTTAAATAGGTATAGAATAAAATTAGTAGGCTAAAAATCCGCATATTTCATGTCATTGTAGATCATATAGGCCTACAGTAAAATTCAAATGTCATTGAATAAATTAATTTCTGTTTGGTCAAAAAAAATTTATATATATATATATATAAAGCTTGCAAGCACCACTAGCAAAGAATCCGCGGGATTAATATGCTCTGCTGTCTGCCGCTTCTCTCCTGGTGAAAATGAACTGAGCTTGCGGTTGCCGCTTGTCGGTGCAGTACAGAAGGATGAAAGGGGCGTTTCAATAAAAGAGGAATTAAAATGACAAGTAAAATTTACATTTAAATTTGAATTGTGTCACTATTATTGCGTGAGCGTTAATAAAGAGCTTTGTAAAAACTGTATGTGTAGTTTCTTTTTCACGTTTGCTTTTCATTTTAATATTGGCAGTCGTGCCTCGAGACTGTATTGAAAATGAAATGTGAAATCAGCAATTGCATTTTATTTTTCAATTTGACAGGTATGTCACCGTGAAAATGAAATCATTTAATTTCATTCTCAATTTTGTCACATATTTTGCGTACAGTTTTCTGTAATGAAATAGTTAATCTGGTTTTAATTTTAATTTTAATCATTTCATTTATTTATTTAAATTTGGCAGAAAATGCCTTCCATATATAAGATCATCTTATGTATGGCTTATTTTTTTATTTTTTTATTTTACATTTAGATTATCATCTATATACTTTGAAAAGGCTCAATATCAGTAAAAGTTTTTGAAATGTTTATTTTTTTAAAGAAGTCTCTTCTGTTCTCCAAGCCTGCATTTATTTGATCCAAAATACAGCAAAAGCAGTAATATTGTCAAACATTTTTACTATTTAAAATATATGTTTTCTGTGTGAATCTCTGTTAAAATGTAATTTATTTCTGTGATGCGCAGCTGTATTTTCAGCATCATTCCTCCAGTCTTCAATGTCAATGTCAAAGTCACCTTTATTTATAAAGCGCTTTAAACAAAATACATTGCGTCAAAGCAACTGAACAACATTCATTAGGAAAACAGTGTCAATAATGCAAAAATGATAGTTAAAGGCAGTTCATCATTGGATTCAGTGATGTCATCTCTGTTCAGTTAAATAGTGTCTGTGCATTTATTTGCAATCAAGTCAACGATATCGCTGTAGATGAAGTGTCCCCAACTAAGCAAGCCAGAGGCGACAGCGGCAAGGAACCGAAACTCCATCGGTGACAGAATGGAGAAAAAAACCTTGGGAGAAACCAGGCTCAGTTGGGGGGGGGGGGCCAGTTCTCCTCTGACCAGACGAAACCAGTAGTTCAATGTCACATGTGTCAGTGTCACATGATCTTCAGAAATCATGAAAATATGATGATTTGCTGCTCAAGAAACATTTCTGATTATTATCAATGTTGAACACAGTTGAGGAGAATTTTGTCAGGAACAGCATTTATCTGAAATAGAAATATTTTGTAACATTATAAATGTCTTTATCGTCACTTTTGATCAATTTATAGCATCCTTCCTAAATAAATGTATTAATCTCTATAAATTACCCCCCCCCCCAAAAAAAAACAAAAAACAAAATAAAATAAAAAATAAATAAAAATATAAAAAAACTCCTTTCCCGATTCTTCAAAGAATCCTGTTTTAAATATTGTTATCATTAATAATAATAAATGTTTTTTCAGCATCAAATCATTATTTTAGAGTGATTTCTGAAGATCATGTGACACTGAAGACTGGAGGAATGATGCTGAAAATACAGCGGAGCATCACAGGAATAAATTACACTTTACAATATATTAATATAGAAAGCGATTATTTTAAATAGTATAATAATATTTCACAATATTACTTCTTCTGCAGTATTTAGGATCAAATACATGCAGGCTTGGTGAGCAGAAGAAAAAAAAGAAATCTTACTGTGCAAAAAACTTTTGACTGGTAGTTTACAGTTGGTCCCATGCACAGTTTGAGTAGGTGTGTCCAAGCGGCCTGAAAACATGCGCGTGTTAAAGCTGGGAGGAGAATCGAACCCCAGCCAATAATAAAGCCTCAGTAGTCTGTTTACATTTCAGTCGTGTGTTTGCGCGTAAAAACGCGCTCATCTGACGCTCCGCGGAGCGACGGGCGTTTCACCTCCTCGGGCGAATGACTTTAAATAAAGTTTAAGAGTGTAAAGAAAAGCAAGAGTTGCAGGAGCTCGTTCGCACATGGCTGGAGTCGTCGGTAAGAGCTCCGTGTCGTTCTCCGTGCTCAAGCGCTCGTTCTCGCTGCGCGGCTCGGTGCTCACGGGCGGGCGTCGGCTGGTGACCCGTACTCCTCCTCACCCGCTCCGGACTCACCGACACCCCGCGTCTGTGTGCTTCTCCTGCCAGAACTCCATGAGCAAGACCCTAAGGACCTGCTACGCGTATCTGGACCAGACCAGCCGGAGCTTCTCGGCGGTGATCCAGGCCCTAGACGGAGAGCTACGGTAAGACCTGCGGAGCGCTGCGGGAGAGGCGTCACCTCCGCCGGTACACTACAGCGGTGCAGCTGGGGGTTAGATATTAACCACATGCACATTTTGGGCGCACTTAGGTGTGCTTCACTTGTTTGCAAGATTTGTGGTTCTATATTAACGACCTTGCGGAACATGTGCTTTCTAGATAAGTCACACACAAATATTCTATAACAAAATATATAAGTCTGCCTTATTGCATATCTATTTATACACGCATGAAAAAGAGCAGATTTCTACAGTTTATAAGTTATAACTTGGATTAAAGAAGTCATGCACATCTGGCATTTTGCATGCATGTACTGTACACTGCTGCTCACAGTTTAGGATCAGAAAAACATTTTAGACATGTCTTCTGCTCATCAGGGCTGCATTAATTTGATCAAGAATACAGAAAAAGCAGTAACATTGTGAAATATTATTGCAATTTAAAATGCTGGTTTTCTATTTTAAGATACTTTAAAATGTCATTTATTTCTGTGATGTGCAGCTGTATTTTCAGCATCATTCCTCCATTCTTCAGTGTCACATGATCTTCAGAAATCATGAAAATATGATGATTTATTATCTATCCCGTCATACCCTGTGTGGAGTCTGCGAACCCTGCAGAGTTTCCCGATCAAAAGTCACGCAGATGTTCAGAGATGTTGCATGTGTTTATATCATCCGCTGATCAGAACAGACCGTGTTTGTTCACTTGTGTTGAGTTGAAATGCACCGCAGATCTTCATGGATGTTAAAACATCGCCGTCTCTCACTCAGGCATGCCGTGTGTATTTTCTACCTGGTTCTGCGAGCTCTGGACACGGTGGAGGATGACATGAGAATCCCGCTGGAGAAGAAGGTCCCATTACTACAGGACTTCCACTCGTTCCTCTATCAGCCCGAATGGAGCTTCGCAGAGAGCCGAGAGAAAGACCGGCAGGTGCTGGAGGATTTCCCCACGGTCAGCCAACACAATACATCACAACAATAGCCAAATCTAAAGCCTAGGAATAGGTTTTTTTTTGCAAAAAAAGAGTGAATGAAACCTGTTTTAGGAGTATTTTTGCATCATTGTGCATTAGAGATAAACCGATATATCGATTTACCGATATTTTCCCCGATATCTAAGCATTTGACCATAATCAAGTATAACATTATTACAATATATTCAACATAGAGTGTTCCTGTAGCTCAATTGGTAGAGCATTGCGTTAGCAGCGCAAGGTTATGGGTTCGATTCCCAGGGAGCACAGGATAAAAACGTCTGCTAAACGCATACATTTAATTTAATCGGTTTTGTAATATCGGATTCACTGATTAAACGCTGAATTGAATTCTCTTTCCATCATTAGTCTTGTGAAGACGCTTACATATTCACGATGAATTTTTGCTAAGAAACATAAAATAAATACAATAATTATTCATTTTTGCCGCAAGCGATCGCAGTTCTGTGTAACTGCATCTAGGACAAAACTTTAATAATTTTGATAGGACTTTCCGGTTAAAAAAAATGCAATAAAATACAATGTTTTGTTTGTTATATTCAGAGAATATTATTCAGTGAATTAAGTTTATCCAGTGATTTATTATTGACTATTAAACAGCTTGTAAACCTAAAATGAAGTTGAAGTTTCAAGAAACAGCTAAAGACTCACCTTTTTCGCCTGCACTTAACCAACTAACACTAGCACTTTTCTTGTCTTTTAATTAAAAAAAAAAAAAAAAAAATCCTACCTATGTGTTCTGTACTAGACTAACTGAGACTTGTCATGGCACTTGTATACTGTTGTTGTTCTCTTGTTGACCTGACTGCTTCTATTGTTCTCATTTGTAAGTCGCTTTGGATAAAAGCGTCTGCTAAATGATTAAATGTAAATGTAAATGTAAATGTGATATGACTGATATGTCCTTTATATATTTTCTCCATTTGAAAACATTAGACATTCTACATTTATTTTGGTTATTGTTAATATTAGTGTTGTTTCTGTTGATGCTTTTTATTAAAAAAAAATGTATTGTTGTATTATAAAGATTAAATTTAACATGAAAGACTATTAAACATGAAAGACTATTTTTCAACAGTTAAAAATAAAAAGATGATTGAAAAAAAGGAAAAACCTCAGTTTGTTCACTCAGACATTAATTTATTTTATAACAGTTAATAAATATCGGTTCTGCATATCGGTTATCGGGCACATAAACATGCAAATAATTAGTTTTGGTATCGGTTGATCATTATTTTGCATGCTTTTAGGCATTATGTTGATGATAATTAAATGCATTTTATCCCCAAATTCTTATTGCTGTGATGAAGCATGTATAACTGTTGTTTCTCTGATGTGTCTTACTACTTAATGAAACTATATATATAATGTACACACACACACACACACACACACACACACACACGTTTAGCCATTTTAATTATATAGAATTTTTGTAAATGAAAATTACACATTTTTCATTATTAATTATTAGGGAGCACCGGAATGAATATTCTGGGACAAATCCGGAAAAATTCTGGATGCACCGAAACCGAAAATGCTTTGTAATAATGATTTATTATTTTATTAAATAACAAAGTAATTTTGTAAGCGTTTTTAATTTAACTCAATAATTTTAATGATGCTGAATTTACATTTACATTACATTTATTCATTTAGCAGACGCTTTTATCCAAAGGGACTTACAGATGAGGACAGTGGAAGCAATCAAAAACAACAAAAAGAGCAATGATATATAAGTGCTATAACAAGTCTCAGTTAGGTTAACACAGTACACGTAGCATGGGATTTTAAATAATAAAAATAAATAAAAATTTAAAAAAGAATAGAACAAGCTACTGTTAGAGATCTTTTCACATACACACACACACACACACACACACACACATATAATTGCATAATAAATGAAAAGAAAATAGAATACAAAAAGATTAGAAAGGTAGGTAGATTTTTTTAAAGAATAAAATTATAATAGTGAGTGTTAAAGTTAGAGGGTCAAATAAAGATTGAAGAGATGTGTTTTCAGCCGATTCTTGAAGATGGCTAAGGACTCAGCTGCTCAGATTGAGTTGGGGAGTTCATTCCACAAGGAGGGAACATTTAACTTAAAAGTCCGTAAAAGTGACTTTGTGCTTCTTTGGGATGGCACAATCAAGCGACGTTCACTTGCAGAACGCAAGCTTCTAGAGGCACATAAGTCTGAAGTAACAAATTTAGGTAAATGGGTGCAGAGCCAGTGGTAGTTTTGTAGGCAGACATTAATGCCTTGAATTTTATGCGAGCAGCTATTGGAAGCCAGTGCAAACTGATAAACAGAGGTGTGTCGTGTATTGTTTTTGGCTCATTAAAAATTAATCTTGCTGCCGTGTTCTGGATTAATTGTAAAGGTTTGATATAACTGGCTGGAAGACCTGCCAAGAGGGCATTGCAATAGTCCAGCCTGGAAAGAACAAGAGCATGAACAAGGAGTTGTGCAGCATGTTCCCAAAGAAAGGGCTTGATCTTCTTGATGTTGAATAAAGCAAATCTGCAGGATCGGACAGTTTTAGCAATGTGGTCTGAGAAAGTCAGCTGATCATCAATCATAACTCCAAGGCTTCCAGCTGTTTTTGAAGGAGTTATGGTTGATGTGCCTAACTTGATGGTGAAATTGTGATGAAACGATGGGTTTGCTGGAATCACAAGCAGTTCTGTCTTGGCAAGGTTGAGTTGAAGGTGATGGTCCATCATCCAGGAAGAAATGTCTGTTAGACAAGCTGAGATGCGAATAGCTACCGTCGGATCATCAGGATGGAATGAGAGGTAGAGTTGAGTGTCATCAGCATAGCAGTGGTATGAAAAGCCATGTTTCTGAATGACAGAACCTAATGATGCCATGTAGACAGAGAAGAGAAGTGGTCCAAGAACTGAGCCCTGAGGCACCCCAGTAGTTAGATGTTGTGACTTGGACACCTCACCTCTCCAAGATACTTTGAAGGACCTATCTGATAGGTAGGACTCAAACTATTGAAGTTTGGTTCCTGAGATGCCTTTTGCCAGTAGGGTTGATAGGAGGATCTGGTGGTTAACTGTGTCAAAAGCAGCGGATAGATCAAGCAGGATTAGTACTGAAGATTTGGATTCTGCTCTTGCCAGTCTTAGAGCTTCAACAACTGAGAGCAAGGCCGTCTCAGTTGAATGCCCACTTCTGAAGCCAGATTGGTTGCTGTCAAGGAGGTTGTTGTTTGTGAGAAATGTAGAGACTTGGTTGAACACAGCTCGTTATAAGTGTATTAGTGACCATAACTGTCATTGTTCTCATTAATTATTTGTATTACTGTAATGAACATATTACATTGTTACATTTAATATATATATATATATATATATATATATATATATATATATATATATATATGCACACACGTGCACAAAATCTATTCACATATAATATAATAATATAATATATGTTTAATACCTTTTATAATGATAGTTTTTTTTTTAAATCAACAAATCAATATAAATTTAATTTAGTACGAGAATGGGGATTTGTGTATAAATCTATTAATATATATAAAAAAAACATTTAATAAGACCTTTTAATTATTTACTTTTTGAATAAAAAAAATAAAAAAAACTTTTTTTTATTTATTTATTTTTTTTTTTTTAGTGGAGTGAAAAGTCCTGATGTGAACCCGTTTTCGCAAGGGAATTCTATTTTTATTTTTATTTTGACTTAAAACCAACTTGAACTTGCCGAGCCAAAATTTTCTTCATTTTATCGTTTTCTGCTTTTTTTTTTTTAAATACACTTCTGCTTGTAATAGCTTCTCTGTTGTGCATTACTTCATGCTTTTTTGTTTTTATGTCATGCTTTTTTAATCGTTCCGTTTTCCTCAGATTTCGATGGAGTTCAGGAATTTGGGCCAGGAGTATCAAGAGGTGATTTCAGACATCTGTCTCCAGGTGGGTGCGGGAATGGCCGAATTCCTGGAGAAGAAGGTGTCTTCCATGAAGGAATGGGACAAGGTAAACCACATATGTCGATTTATTGACGTGTAACTCCCCTCATTGCATTTGAAAGCATTTCTTTTGGCTGTGTACAGTACTGTCATTACGTGGCGGGTCTGGTGGGGATAGGCCTGTCCCGTCTGTTCTCGGCGTCCCAGCTGGAGGACCCTGAGGTGGGCCGGGACACAGAGCTGGCCAACTCCATGGGTCTGTTCCTCCAGAAGACCAACATCATCAGGGACTATCTGGAGGACCAGCAGGAGGGAAGGGCTTTCTGGCCGCAGGAGGTACAAGCTTTTAACCTGCTCTCGTATTCCATGACCGTGTTGTACACTTACAGTATAAAACAGCAGCTTTGGATGCCTGAACTTTACTTTACAAAAGCACAACAGCAGTATTTTAGGTTTAACTAGACTGAACTTAAATTTATGTTCTGTAAGTTATTTTAGTATCATTGCTATACCATTATACATTTTTGTTAATATTTTATTTTTATATTGTCGTTTTTTATTTTATTTTGTTAGTTTGTTTCTAAGTATCTCTGTTTATTTTAAAATTTAGGACTAAAACTAAACAAACATGAAATATGTTGTTTTGGCAGCTACGGTAGCTGAAATAAAATAAGTTTAAACATTTTTAGATTTTATTCTATTTCAGTTAAAACTTTGTCATTATTTATAGTTTATATTTAGTTTTGAATTAAAATTGTAAAATTTTTAGTAATTTTATTGTCTTTTTTTTATGATAGCGCTTTTTTCATTGTTTTTTTAATTGTTTGTTTTTGTAATTTTATTATAAATAAGTCCTTATTTTTTATAAAGTTTCAGTTTTGGATTTAAGTTTATATAGTTTGAGTTGCTGAACCTAAACTTAATGGGAATTTTAAAAAAAATATTTATTTGCATCTAGCTAAAATAGGTTTAAGCTTTTTATATATATTTTTTTTTTCAATTAATGTTTATTTTTATTAACTAATTACATTTTAACAAATGTAAATATTTTAAAGTAAATTTTGGTTAAAGTTATAGTAGTATATATTAGTTTTATTGTGTGTTTTTGTCAGTTTTTATATGTCTACATACATGTATATTATATGTGACCCTGCAGCACAAAAGCTGGGGTATATTTGTAGCAATACCCAAAAATACATTGTATCGGTCAAAATTATAGATTTTTATTTTATGCCCAAAATAATCAGGGTATAAAGTAATGATTATGTTCCATGAAGATATATTTTAAATGTCCTACTGTAAATATATAATCTTTTTGTTTTTTTATTATCATTAGTAATTTGCATTGCTAAGAATTCAACTTAAAAGATGATTTTCTCAATATTTAGATTTTTTTTTGCTCCCTCAGATTCCAGATTTTCGAATAGTTAAATCTCTCGGACAAATATTTTAAACCGTACATCAATAGAAAGATTATTTATTCAGCTTTCAGATGATGTATAAATCTTAATAAAAAAAATAAAAAATTATCCTTATGACTGGTTGGTTGGTCCAGGGTCACGTATGGCAATTATAAATTTTTTGTTGTTGTTTTTTTCATTTATTTATTTGTTAATAGTAATAAAAATCATAATTGAAAAAGAATATATCGAACTTTGATTTTCCTGAAAAAAAGTTAAATTTCAAGGCTTTTGACTGCGAAGGCAGCAAGTGTGACCCATAAAAATGAAGGGCCCAGAGGGTTAAAATTGCAATGAATGATTGGTGTTCAGGCCTGGAGTCAGTTCGCGGCTCGTCTGGAGGATTTGGCTCATCCTCAGCACCTGAGCTCCGCTCTGTCCTGCCTCAACCTGCTGGTGACCGATGCCCTCCATCACGTCCCAGACGTCATCGCATACCTGTCCCGCCTCCGCAACCAGAGCGTCTTCAACTTCTGTGCCATTCCTCAGGTCTGATTTATTTCTGACACAGAGCACTGAACCTTCCTCAGTTTATGTGGAGTTAAACCGGTCAGGTCTCACACAGCGGTAATGCAATGCAAAGTTATCTAATGCTATAAAAGTGCAGATTATAGAAATGACACGCAATGAATGCATGGTTTTAAACATGTGTTCCACTGTGATGCTTTACCATAGTTTACTATACAAACATGCACTACATGCAGTGTTGTTGTGATTAACTAAATCTAAAATTACTAAAACTATTATTTTTTTTAAATAAATGTAAAGGTAAATATATCAAAATTGTAATCTTGTTTCAGTTAATTGCGAAGGCAAAAAAAAGGCAAATTAAAAGAATTTTCAAGTACAAAAATGGGCAAAACCAAAATAAAAATTATAATTATTAAAAAAAATTTTTTTTATAAAATTGACTAAAACACAAAAACAAACTAAATGATTAAAACTATAACTAAAGTTAAAAAGAAAATGTAAAATATAAAAACTAATTTAAACTTTCAGTCTTATTTTTGTTTGAAGTACTGCAGTTACTAAAATTAAAACTGAAATAAAAAATTATAACTAAATATAAATATAAAAACAAACTACAAAAACGTTTAAAGTAAAATTAAAAATAAAAATAAATTCGCAATAGAATATAAAAAGTACACATTTTATTTCTGTTACAAATGCAGAATTTCTTAGTTCTGTTTATTTTAAAGTTGAAGTGCTAAAACTAAACAAATAATAAAAAAATAAAAACTAAAAAGACATAAAAAAGACTAAAACACGAAAGTCTTACAAATTTTTTTTGCTAAAATGGAAAAACTAATTCAAAATAGAATATGAAAAAGTAAACTTATTTTATTTTTAGTTATGAAGGCAGAATTCGTTTTTTCGTTTAAAGAGCTAAAATCACTAAAACTAAAATTAATAACAAAATAATAATAATAAATACAAAAAAATCAAAAACTAATAAGAAAGACTAAAACGCAACAAAATGACTAAACCTAAAACATAAAAATAAACTAAGCATAAAATATACATATTCAAACAAAAACAACTTATACAAGTACTAATAAAAATACATCCTAAGCCGTAAAATAACCGTGATGGAACGCTCTCCTGGTGCTGACTGTAATTGTGCTGCTTTCCTCCGCTCAGGTGATGGCCATAGCGACTCTGTCGGCGTGTTACAGCAATCCTCAGGTGTTTCAGGGGGTGGTGAAGATCCGGAAGGGTCAAGCTGTGACGCTCATGATGCAGGCCACAAACATGAGCTCCGTTCTGAGCATCATCGCACAATACAGTCAAGAGGTGCGTCCTGAAACACACTTCTATCATGACAACTCTCCGAGGTAATGCACTACACGATGGTGTTAATGTATTTGGCTACTGCGAATACATCCACAACAAGCTGCTGTGAGCATGTCAGAAATTTTGCTGCTGAAAATATAACACGCATGAAATAATCGTGAATTGCGAAATTAGTAGATCTATACAGGTGGAGCTGGGGAAGGTGGAGGGTTTCTGAAGCAAGCTGCAACTGCTATGGCAAGCACTAGTCATATATTTGAATTCTGAGCTTTGAGCTCATTGGCTACCGATACAGGAGAGAGCCAATCAGCTGTGCCATGTGATGATGATGTCATTAGGACAGATTGAGTTCAGCCTATAGGACTGTGCCATCTAGAGTTTCATGCCACAACTCTGTAATTCTTCCGTACTCCAGTAATCCTCGTCTCCTCACAGATCCTGCAGAAGGTTTCCGTCACAGACCCGTCCCGGGAGAAAACGCTGCATATCTTGAGTCTCATCCGAGAGAAGAGCCTGTCTCCAGCCGCGCTGTCGTCCCGCGCGCACCACATCTCTCCGGTCTACATCTCGGCCGTCATGCTGTTAGCGGCCCTCAGCTGGCAGTATCTGAACGCCACGGCCGGGCAGCCACCAGGGGGCGCAGACATGCAGGGACACTGAGACCACACCCAACGACCGCCCGAAAACTGCCAGACCAAAATACATGGAAAAAGACATGAGTTTGGAATGTTTCGTTTTATTTTCTATTATGCTAAATGTTGTTCAGGTCATTTTCACCCCATAATAAATATATATACATGTATGTATGCGTGTATATACATGTATACATATAACTTCTGCTCTTCTGCTCATCAAGGCTGCATTTATTTGATCTAAAATACAGAAAAAAACTAAAATGTTATTATAATATAAAATAATGGTTTCTGTTTTAATATACTTTAAAATATTATTTATTTCTGTGACGCAAAGCTGAATTTCCATCATCATTGCTCCAGGATAAAGTGTCACATGATCTTCAGAAATCATGAAAATATACAGATTTATTATTAGATTTATCAATGTTTTCTTTTTGTTTGTAAACTGATACTTTTTTCAAGATTCTTTGATAAGAATTTAAAAAGAACAGCATTTATTCGAAATATAAATATTTTCTACCAGTTTAAATCTTTGCTATCACTTCTTAAGCTGCACATCACCGAAATAAATTACACTTTAATGTATATTAAAATAGAAAACTTTATTATACATCATAATAATGTTTCACAACAGTTTTTTCCAGTAATTTTGATCAAATAAATGCAGCCTTGATAATCAGAAGAAAATACTCCTGTAAAAAACATAAAAAATAATTCTGATCCCAAACCTCTGACCGGTTAAAAAATAAATAAATTATATATATTTAATTCGTTTTTATGTATGTAATATGTAGCAAAGTAAATGTTACTTTTAGATATAAAAAACCTAACTATTTATATATCACAATATATTATAATACTTCATAATGCAGAAAACAATAATGGTATAATAATCATAATAATATATAAATTTTTTAATTATTATTTACAGAAATCTAATATCAGCACTAAAATTGTGTAATAAAAATAATGCATTATTTTTCAGTGCTGTTATTACATTTTTGTGAATAAAATAAAATCTATAAAATATTGTAAACATTTTTATACAAAATAAACTGTGAAAATAGTATAAAATAAAAAAACGTTTTTGATTTTTTTTTTTGTTTTTGTTTATGGTGTGTCGCAGACATGTTCTTGACAGGATTCATGAGATTCTATTTGAGGTTTGTCCCACATCAGATGGCTGCAGATTCAATGTTTTCATAACAAATGTGTGCAAACATCAAAAGAGTTTATCATCGCTCTGGTTTCATCTCAACACTGTGAAGCGCTGCATTACCGTCTGGTTTTGCACATGAATTGGTCCATTTTCACTGGGTCAGTTTGAATATATAGTCACTGCAGAGTAAAGAACCGAATATCTGACGTTTGAGCTATAGCAGACGACTGTAAGTGTCCTTAATATTCAGCTTTTATATGGAAAAGCTAGCAAGAACTTCATGCATATCAAAGATCAGTTTAATTAGCATTGCTATGTAATGTGGGAGTTTGATTTGTTAATGCATTCATTGAATGTTGATGTGTATTGTAGCAAGATGTTTATGATTTAGTTTTCTGTTGTTCTGATGAAAGTAAACCCAGTTGTACATCACAAGCTCAGGTGTTTGTCTCATGTTTCTCCGTGTCAGACCTGTGCTTGTCTTGTGATGTTGTAAAGGCACCTGACAGTCCGTCACATGATGGTTTACTGCATGAGGCTTTTTTAAAGGAGCAGATTTCACATTTTGTCACTTTGTGACTCTTCAGTTTCAAAGACAGAGGAACAGAATCTGATGCTCAGGTAAAGTTTTCCTTTGCAAGGAGATCAGTGTTTAAAATGAATGATTTGAAATAATGTGGCATGACTATTGTGTAGCATAATCCTGTATTGACTTATCAAATGGTTCTGTTAATAATTTCTAATATTTCTTATTTACAGTCTTAAATGTTATTAGTCTTTATTAATAATAATTTGTTATACCAATACAGTCAATCAAATGTTTCCGTGACATTGTAATAGGTTTTATTAAAAATAAAAACAAATCTATATTATGGTTTAAATTTTGCATTTTATTTATTTTAAATATATTTTAATGATTAATCGTTATAACGTTTATTAGACTTAATTTCAAATATCGAAATTACATTGTAACAAGTTTAAAAAAAACATCTAAATATTTAATATGCATTTGAATTTAGATTGTTCTTAAAGTTCTATTTAAATTGTTAGTTTTAATTTTTTAATTAATTGTCTTATTTATTAGTCTTACTCACATGAATATTACAAGCATGGCTAATCAAATATAATAAATTTTTTTATGAAAAATATAAATTTATGCCTTTTATTTTTCATTTCCATTTGATGAAAATGTAAACATATTTTTTATTATTATTAATATTTTTGTATAGTTTCTTTTTTATTCACATGAATATTACAAACATGGCTAAGCAAATATTGCAATCAAATTCTAAATAATTGTACGGTTTTGAATTTATTTAGATTTGATCTCATTTACTATGGTTTCATTCTGTTTTCTTCTTCTTATTATTATGTTTTATTCATGCACATGAATACTGAAGCCCGTGATGCTCATAAATCCCATGCACGTCGTCCTCAGGATGTGGCGTCTCTGTTTCCTGTCCGCTCTGCTGTCCATCACCTGCGGCCGGTCACATGACATGATCCGCTTCATCAACACGGCCAAGACCACGTGGACCGTGAGAGTTTTACTGTGTTTGACTGTCTCTGTTCATCTCCAGCAGCACCTGTTCACCGCTCTCTCTTCCTCTTTCTCGCTCCTCTCTCTTTCGTTTCTTCACAGGCAGGTGTGAACTTCCAGAACGTGAAGTATGAACATCTGAAGTCTCTCTGTGGGACGATACTGAAAGGCCCACGACTGCCTGATACGTGAGTGACAAGAATCACATGTGATATACAGTATATTATATCATAAACTGTATGCACCTTCATGCAACTCGGTAGATTCCTATAGACTGGTTATAAACCAGATGAATTAGAAATGGATTACTAAATGCATTTGATTTGCATGCTAAGATTCTCGTGCATATAGTTCAATCAGTTGAAGGTCACTGGTTCGATTCCCAAGGAATGCATGAACACAATGCATCTGCCAGATGCATAAATGTACATTTGCATTTGCTTTATTGTATTGCAACAACAAGTGGATTTTACATGATTAGTTAATTCTCAATCATTTTATCGGAAACTATAAACAGAAATAAGTAAATGTATCTCATCGTCAGTGTTTCTATTCTAAAATACAGTATGTTATTAATTAAACAATTAAAAAAAAAAAATTCAAGAAAAAAATAAATATATTAATGTATTTCAACTTATGCTGATTTTCACTACATAGACAATAAATAAAAAACATTTACATTTTACATTTAGTAATTTTTTACAAACAAACTGATTTATGCGGATTTTCACTACAAACAAACAATATATTTTTTTATATAACTATTAATATATTATGGCAATATTGTGCAAATAATAAATAAATGCACTATATATATATACATATATAAAATTATTAATATATTATGATAATATTTTACAAATACATTTTTTGCACATTTATTGCATTTTTTTGTGGGAAGTGTTTTTGAACGTACGTGTCATGTAACAAATATCGCGCATGGTGAGTCATTGACAAACATACAGAAAACATAATATAAATTAAATAAATAAATTAAAAGTACAAAATAAATAAAAAAATATTTATTTAAATACTTGTAAAATTTATAAATACATTTTAATGAATTAAAAAAAATCTATAAATCGTGTGTTTTGTCCATCTTTAGGGTGAAACATGTCGCTAACATGAACCTTCCAGCCAGCTTCGACCCGAGGACGGAGTGGCCTTACTGTAAAACCCTCAGTCAGATCCGGGATCAGGGCTCGTGCGGCTCCTGCTGGGTATAAACCACCTGCTACAGTCACAGCGTGTGTGTGTGTGTGTGTGTGTGTGTGTGTGTGAGAGCTTGTGTTTGTGTCCCGCAGGCGTTCGGTGCAGTCGAGGCCATCTCTGATCGTATCTGCATCCACAGCAAAGGGAAAGTGTCTGTGGAGATCTCAGCTGAAGACCTGCTGTCCTGCTGCGAGGAGTGTGGCTTCGGGTGCGACTGACCACCAAAAACACACAGAACTGCAAATATATCAAACCTCAGAGAGATTTCAGTATCAACTCAATCACTCCATCGGAGCTGCTCCAACCGTTATCCCAGTGAACTACAACAACAAACATTCTCGTACTGAGAAAAAAAACATATATCACTTAAACTTATCTCAGATATTTGCCAAGACAGCATTTTTAATTTTAATTTAATTTAATGTGATGTGCTAAAATAATTAGAACAACCAAAAGAAGGATAAAAATAATAAGAAGGAAAACCCCTACTTTATATCAAAATACAGAAAAATAAAACAATGTGGTATAAAAAAAAGAAAAAATATAATCCATTTAATACAAAATAATCAAAAAAAATTTAAAATGTTAAAATGAAATAAAAATATTTATTTGAATATTTTCGCCTTACAAATTAAAAAAAAAATATTAAAATAAAAGTGTCGAATTGGTGTTTTCTGAGATCTTGTTGTAAAAGGTTTTAGGTTGCAGACTAAATAAGTAAATAAATAAGATTTTAAAAATAACATTTTTAAGAGTTCTGGGTCCTTTTTAAAGGTTGCTGGGATGTTTGTTTCTCTCGAGGCAGATGTTCTGGAGGTTTTCCGTCAGCAGCCTGGGATTACTGGACCAAATCTGGTCTGGTGACCGGAGGACTTTATGGATCTAACGTGGGTGAGTCTGGATCAGAAAAATCTGGATCTTTTCAGCCTTTCGACAAGAATAAATGAAAGAAAGCTCATCAGATACGATAACAGATCATAAGTTAAGTGTAGAGGTTTTAAAAAAGATTGTTTGTCAAACGTGATAGCATGAAGGCATGAACATTATGCTAAATATCTCCCTTTGAGTTAAAAAAAAGTATATCATACAAGTTTGAAATTAAATGAGTGAACCATTTTATAAATGTAAACAACTAAGACAAATAAAAAAAACTAAACTTTCAACAACAACAACAAAAAGTGCATAAAATAGTAGACCTATTTCTGTCTTCTGAGATCTTTTTGGACATTTCTACATTGCAGGCAAATAAAATAAAATAAGGTAAAATAAAAAATGGAATAAATAGTCTATTAGAATAAAATAGTTGTATAATTGTGGAGGTATTCCTGAATGTTTTTAGGTTGCAGAATTAAATTAAATTAAATTAAATTAAATTAAATTAAATTAAATTAAATTAAATTAAATTAAATTAAATTAAATTAAATTAAATTAAATTAAATTAAATTAAATTAAATAAAGTTAAATTAAATTTAACAAACAAACTAATTTAACAAACAAATATTCTATTAGAATAAAATAGTTGTATAATTGTGGAGGTATTCCTGAATGTTTTTAGGTTGCAGAATTAAATTAAATTAAATTAAATTAAATTAAATTAAATTAAATTAAATTAAATTAAATTAAATTAAATTAAATTAAATTAAATTAAATTAAATTAAGTTAAGTTAAATTAAATTAAATTTAACAAACAAACTAATTTAACAAACAAATATTCTATTAGAATAAAATAGTTGTATAATTGTGGAGGTATTCCTGAATGTTTTTAGGTTGCAGAATTAAATTAAATTAATTTAATTTAACAAATATTATATTAGAATTAAATAGTTGTAGAATTGTAAAGGTAAATATATGTTTTAAGGTTGCAGAAGAAAAGAAAAGAAAAGAAATATTATATTAGAATAAAATAGTTGTAGAATTGTAAAGGCATTCATGGATGTTTTAAGGTTGCAGAAATAAAATTAAATAAAATTAAATAAATAAATATTATATTAAAATAAAATTGGTGTTGGTTTTCCTGAATGTTTTTAGGTTAAAATAAAATAATTATAGATTTTTTTTTAGAAAGAATAAAAAAATTATATATAAATGTTTATAAAACAGTTCTACAAATAGTTTTTGAACATTTCTAGGATGCAGACCTTGAATTAAATAACATGCGAAATAAAATACAGGTAAATGCATTAAAAACAAATTGCCTGAAACAGCGGTAGTTGTAACGCTTCTCTCTGACCGTGTCTAGGATGCAGCCCGTACACTATCTCTCCCTGCGAGCATCACGTGAACGGGACACGGCCGCCGTGCTCCGGAGAACAGGACACACCTCAGTGTAACTCCGCCTGTATTCCTCAGTACAGCGTCCCGTACAAACAAGACAAACACTTCGGTGAGTCTCATCTTCTTCTTCTTCATCTTTAAGTTCTCTACTGGCCCTCAGACCCAGGCTCAGCTCTCTCTCGTGTCTCTTCCGCCTCCTGCAGGATATAAAGCGTATAACGTTCCCTCGGACCAGCAGCAGATCATGACTGAGCTTCACATCGGGGGGCCGGTGGAGGCGGCCTTCACCGTCTACGAGGACTTCCTGCTCTACAAGAGCGGTCAGAACACACACGCTCACATCTCTAACAGTCATGTGCACAGGGCCACACACCAACATCTGCTTTGGTCTCTCAGGTGTTTACCAGCACGTGACGGGCTCTGAACTGGGCGGACATGCTGTGAAGGTCCTGGGATGGGGAGAAGAGAACGGGACGCCCTACTGGCTGGTGGCTAACTCCTGGAACTCCGACTGGGGCGACAACGGTGAGAAATTATCATTAGATAATCGTTATGATCGTTATGAGAGTTTATCATGCATTCTTAATGAACTGCAGTGATTTATTATTCTTATTTTTATATCATTTATTGTTATCATTTAAATTGTATTTAATGAATTACAATAATTATTTTTGCATTAATTCATTCTAAAATATAGATTACATTTTAAAAATTATTATAATTAGTATAAACATTTTTTTATTAATAATAATAATAATAATTATATATATATATATATATATATATATATATATATATATATATATAAATAATTCAAAAATTTCTATGTTTTGAAATCTTTTTTCTAGTTTGCAGACCGAGAAAAAATTGAATTATGTAAAATAAATAGAAATACAATTTTTTTTACAAAAAATAATATATAAATATAATATAATAATACGATACAAAATACATAAAAATGTAATAAAATATACAATAAAATACAGAAATAACAATAAAAAATAATTCTGAGTTCTTGGATGTTTTTAAATGTTTCTGCATAAAATAAAATAAAATAAAATAGTTATGAGTTTCTTTTACATTTCTAAGTTTATAATAAAATAACATACAATATAAAATAAATTAATTTGAAATATATTCAAATAAATAAAATATTACATTTAAATAAAGATAGTTTTAAAATGTATGAGTTCTGAACAAAATTATAATAATATATTGTAAAATATATATATATATATATATATATATATATATATATATATATATATATATATATATATATATATATATATATATATATATATATATATATATATATATATATATATATACAGTACAGACCAAAAGTTTGGAAACATTACTATTCTTTATATTTTTGAAAGAAGTTTCTTCTGCTCATCAAGCCTGCATTTATTTGATCAAAAATACAGAATTTTTTTTTTATATTGTGAAATATTATTACAACTTAAAATAATAGTTTTCTATTTGAATATACTTAAAAAAAAATAATTTATTCCTGTGATGCAAAGCTGAATTTTCAGCATCATTCCTCCAGCTTCAGTGTCACATGTAACATCAGTCGATCACATGATCATTTAGAAATCATTCTAATATTCTGATTTATTATGAGTGTTGGAAACAGTTCTGCTGTCTCATATATTTGATCAATAAAAGGTTAAGAACTGCATTTATTCAAAATAAAAAAATTAATTCTAATAATATATTTTCTAATAATATATTTTCTTTACTATCACTTTTTATCAATTTAACACATCCTTGCTGAATAAAAGTATTGATTTTATTTTAAAAAAAAAAAGAAAGAAAAAAAATTACTGACCCCAAATTACTGACCAGTAGTGTATATTATTACAAAATATTTATATTTTAAAAACATAGCTTCTTCTTATTTTTATTTTTTTACTTTTTATTCATCAAAGTATCCTAAAAAAGTATCACATGTTCTGAAAAAATATTAATCAGCAGAACTGTTTCCAACTTTGATAATGAATCATCATATTAGAATGATTTCTAAAGGATCGTGTGATAATGATTCTAAAAATTCAGCTTTGCATCACAGAAATAAATGATAATTTAAAGTATAATACATTTAAAAACTATTATTTTAAGTTGTAATAATATTTCACAATATTACTGTTTTTTCTGTATTTTTGATCAAATAAATGCAGGCTTGATGAGCAGAAGAAACTTCTTTCAAAAACATTAAAAATAGTAATGTTTCCAAAATTGTGGTCTGTACTGTATATATATATATATATATATATATATACAAACAATCAATACAAAACAATGATATAAAAATAAAAATGTTCAGACCTATAATAAAATAACATACAACATTAAATAAATTAGAATTATATTAAAATAAGTAAAACATATTACATTTAAATAAAGATTAGTTGTAAAATGTATGAGTTCTTAACAAAATTATAATAATATTATTATTAATATTGTGAAAAATATTTGTCTTTCCACACAATTCAAATTTCAATAATCCATTAATAATGATAATACAATGAATGCATTATTATAATTGATTAATACAAATACTATAGCAGTTTATAATTGAAATGTATTATTAATGTTGTGGAAAATATGTTTGTTTTTCCATATAACACAGAACTAAAACTAAACTAAAATACAACAAAAAAAAAAACATGACAAGGCAGCATTCCTCATTCCATTTAGTTCATCTTGATGCACTAAAAAAAACTCAAACTAAAACAGAAATAAAAAATCAGGAATAAAAAATGAACACATTTTACATAGACATTCAAAAACAGAAAAAGTTTTATTTTTTTATCAAAAAATACAAATGATTGTAAATGATTCAAACTTGAAGTGAGAAGCGAATGAAGCCTGCAGCATGTGAGTGATGTTCTCTGTGTCTGCAGGTTATTTTAAGATCGTGAGAGGCCGGGATGAATGTGGGATTGAGAGTGAGATGGTGGCTGGCGTTCCTCAGCTCTGAACAGATGCACATCAACACTGAATCATTTCAACAGAAATAAAACTCTGTCTGCGTCTCATTACTGTGGTTGATACGTTCTCAAATAATAGTCAACAAATCATTAAAAGCAAAACTCTCATAGTGGTAATGTGAAAAATAAAGATATGTCATTTACATTTTATTATGTCATTTTATTGGGTGATTTTTACATTTTTTTACCCATGGTGCTGGGTATCTTTTCTGTCATTTTTACTGTCAACAAATGATGAACGAATTATGAAATCAACATTTGTATTAAATTGTAATTGTGTTCCTATCAAATTATTACTGTGTTAATAGTAGCGATGGTGAAATGAAGCTTTAACATTTTTTGGATTGTTTCATATAATAAATCAATTACAATTATTTAAAAAATGTCATTGTACATACTTACACGAATAAATAATAAATGAGTCATTTCTGGAAAAAAATATGCATGCTCAGGCATATATGATCAAAATAAGCCATAATTATATATATATAAAGACAGAAAGAAAGTGAGTTATTAATTTATTTGCCTACTGGAGATTCGAACTGTTTCGAACGATTCCGTCCGATTTGGTGAACCGGTTCACTAAAAAGAACCGATTCAAAAGAATCACTGCGCTCAACCCAAAAGATAGCGTCGAGCTATTACTTTTTAAACATTAAACATAAGTCATTTAATCAAGCCAATGCCGTTTCTAACCACAGATTCCCATTGGCTGCTCCTGTAACTTTTATTGAATGTTTTTGAAGATTTTATGATTGTAAAAAATCAGAATCAGAATGAGCTTTATTGCCAGGTATGTTAACACATACGGGGATTTAGTTTTCGTGCTCCGCAGTACAACAGAAGGACAGCAACAGAACACAAAACACATAATAAAAGAATAAAAAATGCAAAAATATTGTATATGAAGAGTTCTTGTCCTGGATAAAACAAATGTTAGAGTGCATTTCTGTCATTTAAAAGGAAAACCCTTCTGACCCATTACTTTTTGTCAAAAAAAAACAACACAACATATGGGTTAATGTATAATGTATAGTACCGTCAAGAGTCCAAACAGCTGATAAAAACATCAGAATAATCCACAGCACTCCAGTCCATCAGTTAACTTCTGGAGAAGACAAAACCTGAAACAAATCCAACATTGAGACGCTTTTAATGTCTAAAATATGAGTCCATAATCCATTATAACCCTTCCTCCAGTGAAAAAGTGCATCTGCTGTTGCAATACAGTACAAAATAATATAATATTTGAAAATATACATATGAAATTCCACAAAGGATTTTATGGATGCCTGCTATGTATAAAAAGTTACTGTACAACAATAAAAACGCACAAAATAAATACGTCATGGATCTGTCTGGAGTTAAAGCGGGGGAGGGGCGTTTTCGCTTTTCCTGTCAATCATACGGGAAAAGGGGCGTGGTTAGGAAGGACTTCGACCTATGAGGAAATCTACATTTAAATTTAGATATGAATGCATAAATAATTCTATTTGCAAACCCAAACACGCACATCCAGCGTTTCGGCCGATTGTTTGTCGATATAACAGATCAAAGTCCAGAAAACAGACAGAAATTCACCCAGAAAACACCGAATACGCTTTGAATCTCGATGTAGATGGACTTTAATACTTTACTAGCGTTAGTCTGGTAGCTTGGACTGCATCCACATAAACCACTTGATTACGAATATTATTGTCATAATCGACGCCTGATGCTGTTGAGAAGTGAAGGAAGCTGCAGGATCTTCAGGGATGTAACATCATTGTTTGTTTAGGTGGGTGTTTGCTTCTCTGCACATGTGCATGCGATGCATTACCTTCTGAATCCCATAATCAGATCATCTGAATGGCAGGACCACGACGTTTCAAATGCATGCAACAGGAACGTCTTTAGTGCATTTGATTTATTGGCATGACTGTTTATATATAATATGAGCATACATCATTTGTCCTGCCTGTGTGTAAATAAAGGTATGCATGATGTGATCTTTTGTAAAACCTTGCATATAATGCATGCATATAATGTTGTCACATGTGCATGAATTTCTAGTGTTGTGCGCGAGACAGATCCACTGTGACGCACGTGACGTCATGCTGCATGCACGCGCGTGAAAGTTACGTGCTTAACGTGTGTTTCACATTTTAGACGTGGGTTTTAATCTGATTATGTAATTTGTTTGTTCAGTTTGGTGTGACCAAAGCTGATTGATTGGAGATATCAGGTAGTAATCATATGCTTGGGCTCAATCTAATCACTGCTTGTCACTGGCTTTTGTTGATCTTGGACAATAATGAGTGTTTTAACAATAAAGATATATAATCCAGTGGCTTCACCCCCAAAAAACAAGCTCAGTTTTGTCAGGTCAGGTCTGAATCGGCGGTTTCTCGTCCCTGATGCTTATGTTTTTGGGGGCTATTGCAGCAACCCTTTAGGTGACCCATTGACCCGAGGCTAAAGATAAGGGTGAGCGTATTTAGGGGCCAATCTTAACCTCCCTTCTTTGTGAAGACGGGAACACTCAGGCAACATTGCACGACTGATACCGGAGTTGGAGCATTTCAGACATCCACAATGGAGAAGACAGAGAAGAGGCCTGGATACTTCGCCAGGTGAGAAATAATTTACACAGGAAGTACTTGAAAGGAAGTGAGAGCCGAGTGGGCAGACATTAAGGGATTGAAGTTAGTGATAGTGCTGCTGTGGTCGATCTGAAAGAGGAATTAATGATGTAGTTTCAAGATTAGGATATTTAAACTAACACAGGTTTTGCTGGTGTGAAAAATTTAACGAAATACCCAATTTTTCCCACATTAGAAACAAAATCATGCTGTGGTAGTTCAGAACTATGACATAAAAACTGAATTATGCTATACTCTGTTATAATTATAACCCTAACCTAAAAATCCAAATTATGAGAGTATTAGCCATAATTATGACCTAAAAATTGAAGTTGTGAGAAATTTGGAATTATGAGATACTTAGTCATAATTATGACCTTAGCCAAAGTTACAAAACTCAAAATTTGGATATAAAAAGTGATAATTATGACATACAGTGTTGAAATTATGAGGGAAAAAAGTCTTAATTTTGAGATACTAAGTAACAATTATGACATCAACATTATGAGATACTGTGTCATAATTGTGACAAAAATTCTAAACTATTATTAAAAAAAGTCATTATGATGTACAAAGTTAAAATTATGAGAATAAAGCCATAAATATTACTTGAACTGTCGAATTTACAAGAAATAAGTCAAAATTTTGAGATACCAAATCATAATTGTGACATGTTTAAATTATGTATAAAACTGCAAATTTGGATATAGAAAATTCATAATTATAACATACAAAGTTGAAATTATGAGGACAAAAGTCTGCATTTTGAGATACTAAGTAACAATTATGACATCAACATTATGAGATACTGTGTCATAATTGTGACAAAGTCAAAATTATTATATAAAAAGTCATTGACATAAAAAGTAGAAATTATGAGATTAAAGCCATAAATATTACATGCAATGTCAAAATTACAAGAAAAAAGTCAGAATTATGAGAAACCAAGTCATAATTGTGACATATGTCAATGTTATGATGTATAAAACTAATTTTAAAAAGTAAAATTATGAGATATTAATCATAATTATGACGTTAACCAAAGTTATGATGTACAAAACTCAATATTTGATATAAAAAGTCATAATTATGACATACAGTATTGAAAATATGAGGGGAAAAAGTCTTAATTTTGAGATACTAAGTAACAATTATGGCATCAACATTATGAGATACTGTGTCATAATTGTGACAAAAATTCAAAATTATTATATAAAAAGTATTTATGACGTACAAAGTAAATATTTTGAAGATAAAGGCATAAATATTGCACACAATGACAAAATTACAAATAAAAAGTAAGAATAATGAGATACCATGTCATAATTATAATGTTAGCCGAAGTTAAGATGTACAAAACTCTAAATTTGGATATAAAAATTCATAATTATGACATACAGTGTTGAAATTATGAGGGGAAAAAGTCATAATTTTGAGATACTAAGTAACGATTCTGACATCAATATTATGAGATACTGTGTCATAATTGTGTCAAAATTATTATATAAAAAGTCATTATGACGTACAAAGTTGAAATTATGAGATTAAAGCCATACATATTTTATATATTATATGTATTTATTATTATCGCAGGCTGAAGAAGAAGCGGCAGCTGAAGCAGAGCCAATCAGAGAAAGCAGATGCCGAGCAGAACCAATCAGATTTGGAATCCAAGACTCCAGTCATCTGTGAGCCCGCTCCCATTGGTCGATCTCAGCAGAGGAATGCAGAAAGAGCAAGAGGCTCAGGTGAACATATTGAATGTACATAAATTAGGGGTTTTAATGAAATCTGTTTTTTTATTTTCTTATTTACTGTCTATCTTAACTCTTAAAATTTCAAGAATATTTATGAGGAGGGCTATGTAATTAATCAAAATAAATCCCAAATCGCCACATGGCTTAATTATAGAGATGCCAAAGGCTGAATTTTAATTAAATTGCATTTTGGGAACACAACATATAAAAACCATCTTCCCACGCTTGTAATTAAAAGCTCTTATCAACACAACAGAAGCTACGGTTACGAAAACCCATCAAAATAAAAGTTAGGTAGTTGTAATTGTTACAATTAAAGAAATTATTATTATTATTTTTATTTTTTTTGTCAATGCATTATTTCAACTTCAACTTATTTCAGTTAGCCAAGGCAGCTTTTTAAATTTTTATTACATTTTTACAGTTTAACCCACTGTAACAGTTTTTGGTTTTAAGTAACATTTTGACTGATTCAGTGATTCAGTGAGTCATTTGAGTCGTTTGAATCATTTTAATTAATTCGTTCAGTAGAACCGCTTCATTAGAGTCATTACTTTTCAAATCGGACCACACCAGTGTTATTTTATTACTGTTGAGATAATATTATTAAAATAATATTTCTGTTTTTCTGATTTCATTTACATTTCTGTTAAAGTTTTATGAATTTTATGTTTACATAGTATTACTTATTTAGTACATTAAATGAAATGAAAATGACTGAAAATTATTTTAAATATAATTTTATAATATATATATATATATATATATATATATATATATATATATATATATATATATATATATATATATATATATATATAATTTATTTATTATTATTATTTTTTTATTTTTTTTTCTGTTTTTTAAATTTTTTATTTCCGTCTCTATTCATTACTTCATCATGATCATCGTTTATATGAATATTTATTCAGTATCTTTCTCAGCAAGAAGTAATTGTACTGTGATTCAGCAAGGATTATCAGCATCCTCTAAATATCTTGACTGTTGAATCTTTTCTTTTCAGATGACTACAGCCAGACCAAGAAAGAGAAAAGTAAACCTCCAAGGACTGTGGAGTTCACCGTGAGTGGGTCTGACTGTACAAACACTGCTCGTCTCATTAATAAACTGCTTATATCTGATGTGTTTGACTGGTCAGGTCGGAGCGAAGGACACTCTGAACAGCATCGCTCTGAAGTTCAACATCACCCCGAATGAAGTGGTGCATCTGAACCGTCTCTTCTCTCACAGCGTCGTACCTGGACAGGTGCGTTCCTCTCCTGCTGGCTGATCTGTGATTGAGTAAAGCCTAGAACTGACCGTCTCGTTTCTCTCGATCCTGCACAGAAACTGTTCGTCCCTGATGTGGACCAATCAGAGCGCGGTTCTCAGGTGGACGGCTCCTCTGAGCGTCTCTCAGCGTCAGAGTCGACAGAGAAGGAGATGAAGGTAAACTCTTTTATGAGTCAAACATCCCATGATGCAATGCGCTACACTATAATAAAACTATTGTTTAAACAGAATTACACACTTAGTGTAATTTATTGCTAGACCAGGGTTATTATAGTTAACTAAAAAAAACTTTAAATGAAATATGTATAAAAATGTATTTTATATTTATTAAGAACTTCTTAACTTTAACTTTTTTTCAACTTGATGTACTAAAGTATTATTTAGAATTTTTATTTAAATTTTAGTTTTATTAATTTTATTATGTGCTTTTAAAAATATATATATATTTTTTATTTTAGTCATTGTAGTTTTTAAACTTTTATTTATTTATTTTTAAGTTAATTTAAAAAGTTTACTTTACATTATTAAAATCTAATGTTTAGATTTGATCTTGTTTTATTTACGCTTTATTTCCTTTAACGATGTATAAAACTAAAACTGAAATTAAAAAAATGTTTTTTTACAAATGTATACAAATGTAAACTTTTTTTTTAATAAAATGAAAAAATAACTAAAATATATATATTTTAAATTTTTTATATACTTTAAACATTTTTAGACTAAAATATGTATAAAAACCTATTTTATATTTATTAAGAGCTTCTTATTTAACTAACTTTTTAATTTCATTGAATTCAATTTGATGTACTAAAATGTATCAGTTTAGGCTTTTTAATTTTTTTGTTTTTATTTAAATTTTAGTTTTATTAATTTAGTTTAATTAAATGCTTCTCATTGTGCTTTTTAAAAAATATTTTTTTAAATTTTATTTTCGTCATTGTAGTTTACTTTAATTTAAAAAGTAAATATAAAAAATTTTGAAACTAATATTTAGATTTGATCTCATTTTATTTCCGCTTTATTTCCTTTAACGACGTATAAAACTAAAACTGAAATAAAAAATAAAAACAAATTTTTACAAATCTATAAAAAAATTTTTTTTTAAATAAAAATAAAAATAAATAAATATATAATATTATCTTAATGATATTAAAATAACACAGCGCTATACAATCAATGATTAAACAACTTTTTTCTTAGTTAAGTCCCCCTGAGATTTAAATATCCTAATAATGTTTAAGAAATTGTTCAATAAATTCGATTTTGTTTCAATTTTGCTTGATTGTTTTCAGGTTTCCTCCGACCCCAGAATTTCATAAAAGCTCATGAATTATTAATATTAATATGATATTAAGCTTGTTTTTTACTGGCGGTGCTTAAATCTCCAGTATACTTCATTCTGAGGAGTTTTTGCTGATTTCTTCTGCTGTATTGTTGACTAATGCAGTCATAATGAGCGTTATGAGTAATGAATGTGTATCAGGCAGCACTAATGGATCTCTGATATCTCCGTCTGACAGGATCTGTCTGAAGACGAGAGTCCGACCACCGTCAGATTCATCAAGATGAGCTGCAAGTACTTCACTGACGGCACGGTGAGCCTTACATCCACTAAGACACATTTCAGAAACGTTCTGATCAGAAACAGAATAACTGCAACATTGACACACAGTTTCATGTTATTTAACGACATGTGACTGTAAACCCAAGAGAGTTCCCAGACGTGTAATACTGAAGATTTAATGCACTTTAACGATTCATGTTTCAGTCATGAAGATGACATGAAAAGAAAAACCTCCTGGTGGAAAATAAAGACTTTTAAGATGAAAATTACATGACGTTTGCATTATAATCAGCAGCTGTAACCTCTTTCTTTACATAAATATAATAACCTCTTTATAACCTCTTTCTTTAAATACATTTTATAATTTTTTTAAGCTAAGCTCAACTATAGGGAGCCCTTTTATATTAATATAAGGCTATAATTTAGCGACAGAGCCCAAACTTAAATTTAATTGCTATTTATTTTTAAATATTATAATCAACGGTCACTCAACTTAAAAAAATTAAATAAAATAAAAATGCATGCAAAGATGTAAATTGCACGTTGTGCAGTTTGGAAATTGCTTGTTTCATAACAGATTTCTTTAAACATACATTAAAGAATTAAGACATCACTTACATGTGATGTGTTAAATTATTAAGAAGTGAAAAGAATTCCGAAAAATAAAGTATCGCAGTTTCCAAAAAATAACAATTTCAACATTAATAATTCCAATAATAAATGTGACTCTTTACACTAGAGTAATGATGATGGAAATTCAGCTTTGCATCACAGAAATAAATTATATTTTAAAAGATATTAAAATAGAACCTATTATTTTATATAGTAATAACATTATGAAAGATTACTGTATATTTTTCAGTATTTTTGAACAAATAAACACAGCCTTGATGACTATAAGAGACTTCAAGAAGGTAGTGTATATAGTCTAATATTTATCGGCGCAAATGCATGCACTGTTACACACCTAATCAACACTGATAGGACACAGTGTTACAAAACCTTCTGACCAATGGATTTCTGGTCATCCCAGATACATTTTTACTCAATAAAGTGATTTCCATGATGCATTAAATGAGGCTTGTGTTTTACTTCTGGTCCTGCAGGGAGTTGTGGGAGGAGTGTTGATTATAACACCCAATAACATCATGTTTGACCCGCACAAATCTGACCCGCTGGTGATGGAGAACGGCTGTGAGGAGTACGGTCTCATCTGTCCCATGGAGGAGGTGCTGTCCGTGGCCCTGTATGACGACGTGTCCCGAATGAAGCTCAAGGACTCGCTGCCGTCGTAAGCAGGACTTTATATGCATTGCTAAGAATTCATTTGATGATTTTCTCACTATTGAATTTTTATTTTTGCACCATCAGATTCTAGATTTTCAAATGCTGTAGTTGTATCTCGGACAAATATTGTTCTGTCCTAACAAACCACACATCAGTCGACCAAATTTGGCCCTTATATTGGATGATGTTTTGAATAGCTTTGCACCACTGTTTGAAGCAACTGCATGCCATATTTTTATTATTAAAATTAACAAGCTGAAAACACTCTTCCAGAGAAACTTTAATTGCTTTTCTATAGCATTGAACCTTTAAATGTCAACTATACATTGGTTTGGTTTCACGGTAATCATAATGACCTAATTAAATACCAATAGGACTTTTTTGTAATCTATTAGGCGCCTGATCCTTAGTTTTTTTTATCTTTAGGGGTTTAGCTGTTCTAATTTCTCATGATGTAGTTTGTTTCTGTGGTAATATTTGCAGTTTAGTATTTTAAATTAATTTAGTATTTAATATTTTAACACTGTGAATGACCAACAGCAATCCAGTTGTTTTTTGTTTTTTAAATGAAATGTATTTATTTTAATTAATTTGTAACACATTTTTTTTTTGTATTTATTTATTCATTTAAATGTAATTTACTTGTCATTTATTTTATTTTAACTTGTCTATTTTTTTCTATTTATTAATTAATTTTATTGTAATTTGATTTATTTTATTTTATTTGTTTTTATTTTATTAATTTTAATTTATTTTCCTTATTTATTAAATCATTTTTTATCATTATTTTATTTATATTAATTGAATAATTTAAATGTTTTTGTAAAGTTTATGTTTTAGAATCATTATGATAGTTGCATGTTTCAACCCCAAGCTTTTTTCCCACAGAATGAGGGATGTAGATCACCTGAAATACTCCACCTCTTTCACTTTTCTCACTCGTTCCATTTCCGTTCAGCTTTGACACCAAACACCACTTTTATCCCTTAAGTTTTGTCATATTTATTTGTCACGTTCACTTGTCTTGAGTTTGTTCATTTGGGATGTTTTGTTTGTTTTTCTCTTTAATTTCACCATCTCCACTCTCATGGTGATGATGGCCGCTGTTATCCGTTGTAGTGATGAACCCCAGGATCTCTGTCTATTATACAGGCCGGGCGAGTGGGAGGAGCTTCCCTCCGAACGAGATCTGAACCCCTTTAGTCGTTACGAGGCTCTCGGAGCGCCCAACCAACTAATTGTGTTAGACGATACCGAAACGGCTATATCTGAGACATCAGAGTGCCAGATCACTGACAAATCGCCGTCGGACGAAGGTTTCACCGAACTGGAGCTCCTGCAGAGCGACTGTAGCACCACCTGCTCCAGCCAGGAGGGGGCGCCACTACAGGAGCAAAGAAAGACGCCAACAGACCAATCAGTGAGGTTGTATCGTGCTGAGGAAGACGAAGATGAAGGCCTTTACAACCATTCCACAGATGACAACGCAGAGCTACCCGAAAAGCTGGACGAACCAGCACTGGTGCATGATGGGAAGGAAGCGGTCATAGAAGTGGACGAGGTGACCAAAACAAGGGGTGAAACATTAGTAGACGGAGTCTCGGCAATCGAGGCGACCGCAAGAGACCAAAAAGAGAAGATGACCCCAGAGGACTCTGGGAAATGTAGTTGTCCTGGACCCAATGTTGAAGATAATAAGACACCAAACTCGGACGTACAGCTTTCTGAAGCGGAGCTACACAGACGAGCCAGTGAGGCCGAGATGAAGTCATGGCTGCTAAAAAGAATGCAGAGACCAATCGAAGGTGAGTCTGTATGATTGACAGGAAAGACCAGCCAATCACAACCAAGGATTGTTTTTGAGGTGCGCATATACTTTTTTTTTTAATTTTATTAATCTTTTAAGCTGTTTCTGAAACTAATGTACTGCTTCGCTGTCTACCGTCTACATAGGCAGAATCCTAACTGAGATAAGAAACGTATTTATTATTATAGTATTTATTAATAATTTACGTTTTTATTAATTAATTTTACTAATAACCTTCCTTTAATTCTTTGGTGTGTGTTTTTGTCTTTTTTCTCTAAATAGTTTTAATTTCAGTTTAAGGTTTATTTCAGTTAGTATATATTAAGCAAATTTCAACTTAGTCATTTTTTGTACATGTTTAATAAAACTTTACACCGTCTTTTTTACGTTTTTTTTTTTTTTTAATTAAAATCTGAAAAAAAATTGTTTGTTTATATATTTATTTCAGTTATTTCAATTTTGAGTTTTCTACATTTTAGAACTAATTTAGTTTCTAATTATCCGGCATGTTTTTTTAGTAGGGCTGCCCCCAAATAGTCGACTAATTGTTAGTCGACCAAAAAAAGCCTGGTCAACCAATATTTTATTAGTCGAAGAAAAAAAAATCCTCAGGTGAAGTCACACAGTCCGTGACTAACAGTTCATTAACGGCTGGTCTTTGGTAATACAGTATATCCGGCAGGACATCAAAACACTCGCCTCAAATAAGGCTTATCATCTAAAATATGTAAATCTAATGTTATCTTAGAGAAATGTCCGCTGTTCAAGTGTGTGTGGAAGCGCTCACTGACAGATGGAGGTGCTTAGTTGCTCTTAAAATACTACTCCGTTTTGGTTATACAGATAAAAGTAATACATCTTCCAAATCTGTAAAGATTCTACGTTTATTTGTGTGCACTCACAATACTGTGCTTTTGTAAAATAAAGAAAGCAAACAAGATGCACTTTCTGCCATCTCGGTCTCTAAACTTGAGCGCGATCACATTGTATATCTCTGCCTAACAGACATTAAAATATACATCTATAGAAACTGAATTATTTACTTTTTTAAACAAAGCCATTCAAATGGATGGAAAACACATTCTCAGATTATGTTCACTACTGCGGAGTCAGTGTCACCGACTTCATCCCTTAATCCGAAAACCAAGAAAGCACTTGTTTAAAATTTTAATAATATGATAATGCAATCTCCTTACTGTTTGTCACTGACACATTCATAATCATTACTTCTGCCTACTTTATGTGTGTACTTGAGCTCTCAGTAGACTATGTAGGCAGTTAAAGGCTTATAAGGAATTAAATGGTTTATTAATAAACGTGCAATTAGTCGAACAATGCTTCAAATGAACTACTAGTCGACCAGAAAAATCTTTAGTTGAGAACAGCCCTATAGGGCATTATATATATATATATATAAATATTGTGTGTGTGTAATAAATGTATTTTTGTTAATTTAAATATTTCATAATTTGTATAATAATTTAATAAATCCAAAGTGAATAGCTTCAATTTATACAATGCATATTATATTTTAGTTTTATTACTTTTTTTAATGTTTATATATATATATATATATATAAAATGGCACACTGCCATTCAAAAGTTATAAATAAGTCGATTCAAACAAATCAGTAAGATTTGTAATGTGTTTTAAAGAAGTCTCTTCTGCTCATCAAGTTTGCATTTATTTGATCAAAAATACAGAAAAAAAACGTAATCTTGCAAAATGTTATTACAAAATAAAATGGTTTGTATTTTAATATCCTTTAAATATATACAATTTTCTGCGATGCAAAGCTGAATTTCCATCATCATTACTGCAGTATAAAGTGTCACATGATCCTTCATAAATCATCCTAATATGATGATTTATTATTTGAATTATCAATGTTGTGCTGCCATAATGTTTTTTGGGAAACTGTGATACTTTTTTCAGGACTCTTTGATGAATAATAATTTGCTAACAATATAAATATTTGCTATCACTTCTTAACAATTTAACACATCCTTGCTGAATATTTTTTTATTTTTAGAAACAATACAAATTTACTGACCCCAAATATTTGAACTGTAGTGTGTATTGTTTAAAAAGAATTATATTTTAAATAAATGCTCTTTTTTTTACTTTTCATTCATCAAAGACTCCTGAAAGGTTCCAAAAAATATGAAGCAGCACAACACTGATTTCTGAAGATCATGTGACACTGAAGACTGGAGTAATGATGCTGAAAATACAGCTGCGCATCACAGGAATAAATTAGAAAATGTTTATTAAAAATTCTAATAATATTTCTCAAAATATTTTTTTTTCCTGCATTATTGATCAAATAAATGAAGCCTAATGATACAGGTAAGCAACGAAGTTTTCCAGACTATCAGCACGATTGCAAATGTGCCTTTGATTTTATAAAACAGTAGTTAAATAAACGAGTAGTTAATATTTACTGACTTACAGTTTTTTTCCAGTGATTCCTTATGGAATTATTCAGCATTTTTTAATGAATTGAATAAGTCAGTGATTCAGTGATCCATTGATTTATTGAATGAATCAGCCGTTTGATCGAATCTGTTGAATCAATGACTCACTCATTAAGACAGTGACTAGTTCTTTGGTTTCATATTTAAAATGATCATTGCATTTTCCCAACATTTGTATGTTAAAAAAGTAAAACATAAGTCTTATAACATTTTTGAAATTTTATAACAAAGTTTGAAATTTTACTGTGTAAATGCATTTATGGAACCTCTTATTTTCATAATAAGAGGAAAGGCATTTAAAAAGTACTTTTGATGAAGCTTCTATGTGAGTTTGAATGGTAACAACCATACAGTGTCTTATCTTAACTGACTGCATTTATTAAATTTGTGCGAGTCAGTAGGGGTTGATGCATTAAAAGTAACATGCTGTTTTATGGATGCTCACTGTAAGATTATTACCCAAATCTTTATCGTTATTAGTTACACTACTAGTTACTGCAAAAATTATTACTAATACTTAATACTGAAACTATTTACTGCTCAACCCTGTTGTTAACCATGTTAAAATTGATATAAAAAAAATAAGAAACATTTGTAATGCTCACAGGTGCCTTTAATTTTTAGTTGCTAAACATACAGTAAAAAGAGCTTTTTGCAGTGTGTTGTGGGATTGCCTTCTCCATGATGGATACATGGATGCATTGCATGCGTTAAAACAAGGTGTCAGAGAAAGAATAATCGATAATGTTGCGGTAGTATGGAGCAGCTTGTGTGTATTAAACGCACCTATAATGTTTTAAAATGCTGTCTATGTAGGTTTTAAAGCAGAGCTCTAGTGTTCGAGCTCGTATGTTTGATGGATGAGGGTTTATCAGGCCTCTCAAGCAGAAGCTGAACACTTGCATAATTTCCCATATAGCCCTGTAGCAGATTCGACATGATGCTTCTGTCCCTTGTGCACTTAATGCCTAGTGTCTCCTAAATAGTGCAGAACAGTTTTCGGAAATGTATAGCAATTTGTACTTTAGATCATCTCGACTAATGAGGCCAGGAGACGCTGAGTTGAGATCTGATCTGATTTACAGACATGCTGCTGTCCAATGAAGAAAAGAGCAAAGCTCCGCCAATGTTCCTCTGCTTTAAGGTGGTTAAACCAATGAGGAAGTCTTTCGCCACTGGTTGGACGTCTAGCCCCGCCCACTCGTACATTGGCAGAGGACGGCAACCAGAATATTGGTTTGCTGTGCCTCAAGAGAGGTACGGATGGGCTCCTCAATATGTGAATGGGTTTAATATGAGAGATTACACTCCTGAACAAACCGTTCTGCCATTTCTTCAAAGAGTGGACCACATGTACTCGTTCTTCATCCAATGGTCTTCAGACATTAATGGGAAGGACGCTCAGGAGCAGGGCTTTGTAGTCGTGGAGAAAGACGAGCTCAGCATGATCGACAACTTCTTCTTTAGTGACCCGGTTCCTCGCAGCTGGGAGGTGAGGAACATGTGACTCTGGAACACTTGGGAGAAACCGCTAACAGAATATGATCGATATGAGTGCTCGGTTTGTTCTTTGCCATCAGATCATCACGATTAATGATGCCAAGAGACGCCAGAGCTTCAGCTTCGAGGACGAGGAACTTCTAGATCTTCTTCCTGTTCTGATGGACGACAGTGCTCTTCTGGAGGACACGCACATTGAGAAGGTCTCCATTGTTTGCTACTTCAAACGGACAGTATTTGGTGATTCATAAAATGCAATGGCTAACTGTTTTTGAGAATTAAAAAAAGCATATCAAGGAAAATTAAATTAATGCCTGGGACTCCTAACGATATATTGAGGTCTTGCGAAGCGATCAATGTGTGAAAGAAACTGGACATTATTTACAGCTTTATTATATTTAATCCAGAGACGCAGGCCAATGAAGAACTCTATTCTTTTCCTGAAGAACTGGTTTGTTGCAATGAACTGGTTCAGTTCACTAGTTTGTGCATGATGTAATATATACACAGTTATATTATTAAAGTACCCAATAATGATGTGAATCGTAGATGTTTTATGGCTTATTCGTCTTCGGTCCAAGTCTAACTGTTTTTCTTGATTGAGTGACTGTTGGAGGAACTGGAGAGATAAATAAGTTCATTTATCATTGAATCAGATACGCAGCTATTTTGACTCATTTATAGTCGGAGTGACTGTCAGCCATCTGGAAAAGTGAGTTTCGATTGAGTAACTTGTAGATTTGTGCTACTCGAGTCGCAAACTGTTGCAGGCGATTCAGTCCTGTTTGATTAACTGGCTCAACTAGTTCACTAAAAATAATTGATTCAAAAGAATGATTCATTCATGAACCGGACTTCACTCCAGACCTTTTGCCTCCGGACCTTTCATTTTTTTTAAATAATGTTTAGGTTCTTGCACAGACTAATCGTTTCGCTTCATAAGACCTCAATATATCGTCAGGAGCCACGGGGATCCAATTTGTGTTCCTTGATATTTTTTTTAATTAATTCACAAAAACCATTAGCCATTGACAGTCTCCTCTGCAGTTGTCCACTCGATTGCCGGCCCGTGTTCAGGGCTATCCGTGGCGTCTGGTCTACAGTACATTGGTACACGGAACCAGCCTGAAAACCCTGTACAGGAACATGATGACGCTGGACTGCCCTGTGCTGATGGTCATCAAAGATATGGACAACCAGGTACATCACTACTGTGACCGCTGTTGGTGTCACAATTGATGAAACTGGTGTTGCCATGTGGAAAAAAAAACTCTTCATTTTCTCCTGCAGATTTTTGGAGCATTTTCCACTCACCCTTTCCGAGTGAGTGCATACTGTTATGGTACAGGAGAGACCTTCCTCTACAGCTTCTGCCCAGAGATCAAGGTGTGTTTCTGATGATGATTTTGTTTTGTTTTGTTTTTAATGACCCGCCCCAACCCAACATGCGCATCACTACTAGCGACCATTTAGAAAATGTTAGCAACTGCGTAGTACCCAGCAACCCACCAGAGCTTGAATCTTGAGTCAATCATAAGGTTCCTAGCAGAAGATAATCAACACACTGTTCCTAATTTAAGAATATTGCTTTGTTGCGCCACAATTGTGAGTTGCTCCAAAGTGACCTATTGTTTTGATTTAGGAATGTCATGGCGTCTTACATTCACATCGCTTAATCGTGCACAGTGTAAAAGGCCCTTAAATTGTTTCAAACTTTAAATCTCTTTTCAATTTAAGTATTCCAAAAATTGACCGTTTTGGCTTGTTTATAGTTAATTGAATTCACGTTTATTTGCATAGCGCTTTTCACGATACACATTGTTGCAAAGCAGCTTCACGGAAAATCTGTGTTTAGTTAATGACACTCAATGTCTTCAGGTTTACCGCTGGACGGGTGAAAACTCATACTTTGTGAAAGGAAACACAGATTCCCTTCAGATTGGTGGAGGAGGGTGAGTTCAGAAACATGCTAACGTGCCCTACATATAGGTTTCACTGCGTTTAATGCTCAACTGTCCGTTTTCCAGGGGTCGTCTGGGCCTGTGGCTGGACGCTGGCCTTTACCATGGCTTCTCATCCAAATGCTCCACCTTCAACAACCGGCCACTGTCTTCCAAACATGACTTCACCATCCAAAACCTGGAGGTGTGGGCCTTTAAATGATCGCTGGACGCTAACGTACCCATGCGCACCAAGAGACACGCCGAATCCAATCCTGCTTGACCACATGGTTTTACTTGGTTTCTCCTAGTCTGAACCTAGTTTCCTAGTCCAACTAGATCACACAGAGAGAGAGAGAGAAGTTCGTGGCAGCGATGCCGCCCAGAGCTATCCCAGCATGCAATATTCTCTAGAGATGTTCTCCTTCTGAAATATAACCAATATATAAAAACATGTGTCTGTGAACGGTGAGGTCTGTGTATGATACTTTGGAAGTGTTCAAAGCCGAAAACATATACAGTGGCCAAATCTGTTGCTTCAAAGCCATTTACACGAATCAAATTCTTGGTTTACATCGTGGCGGTTTGATGCTTTTAGTTGGTGTATTTGCACAAGTAAATACAAATATGTCCACGAACTGGTTTTGTTGACCAAAGCTTTTTATTTGCCTTGTTCTCCAATGTTTTATATTACATTTTGTGTGTGTGTGTGTGTTTTTATTGGACGTGACTTGTTTTATTGGTTGTTTTACTGTTTTGTGAAAATTTTAGGGACGTTTTCTAGTTAATTCGAAAGGGAAGCACTTTGAATTATGCCAGTATTACTCGTGTACACTCTGGTGATCGCAAGCCTGATTTCGTTAACTGAGTTGCATCAGTTTCTAGCACATCAGGTTCACCACTTCACTGTGGGTTTGTGTATACAATCATTGACCGATGTCACTTCCTGTTATGCGGTAGCACTACTGTATAAGGAAAGCGTGAAAAGACGTATGGTGCATTCTTGCTGTTGGAGGCTTGATGGGTTGCACAGCTCTTTAAAAGCATCCACTTATTCACTACTAGACCCCTTCAGTGGGGATTAACTAACCGTGTCCATTCCAAATCCACATTACATGGTCCATTAGGGGGGGGGGGGTTTAAAAGGGATTTAAAGTTTCTCTGATTTCAAACACTGTCCAGTTGTGTATGGTAACCAGTGAATGTCATATTTATTGTGTATTTCTGTGTTTTAAAGTGAACCAAATAAATGCAATAAATGAAGATGTAAATGACTCATGTTTCATTGATTGAATATCATTTAATGCAAATATTATAATACTTTTTAACAGTAAGCAGATTTTTGTCAACATTAGTTATTTTGTTACAGCATTTATTAACCTTTGTTAGAAATACAATTGTACTATTTTATTTAAATGGTAGGTCCAGTTTATTATTGTGCAATATATGTGGATATTTTATTCCAAACATAAAAACAAATACATTCATTTTAAACATTCTGTCCCTGAGATACTGTTGAAAAACAGTTTTACAGCATAAAACTTATGCATTTAGCAGGCACTTTATTCCAAAGCGACTTCCAGTGCATTCGGGCTATATATATTTTTTTATTATTTATTACCAGTATTATCCCTGGGAATTGAACCCACAACCTTTTGCGCCGCAGTGCTCTACCACTGAGTCACAGGAACACACAGTACAAGCAGAGAAAGTAAAATATAAATCACAAAAATATAAAAGTTATTAATCAGACAGCCATCAAAAAATATTTCTTAGTTTTTGGAAATATATATATATTTTTATATAACGTGTATATATACCCAGTACTGTGAAAAAGTCTTAGGCCACTAGTATTTTCACCAACAAAAATGGTTTTAAGTCTGTTATCTCTGTTTTGCTGTAGTGTGTCAGTAGGAAATATCAGTTTATATTTCCAAATATTATTTTTGCCATTAAATATAATAATCCAGTGAGATTTTTCTATGCACAGAGTCTGACAGCAGCCAGTGCTCCACACAGAGATCTGATCTAATCATCATCAGTCTGTGTGAAATAACATGAAGAAACAGAACAAACTGAGACAGAATCAATCCAGAAGAACTGTGCCAATGTCTCCAAGACACTTCAAGAAACCTGCAAAGATACCTGAAAAACAATGCGCAAGTGCAGCTAGGATGAAAGCTTTTTTAACGCATACATGTGCATCTCAACAAATTTGAATGTTGTGGAAAAAGTTCATTTATTCCAGCAATTCAACTAAAATTGTGAAACTTGTGTATTAAATAAATTCAACGCACACAGACTGAAGTAGTTTAAAGTCTTTAGTTCTTTTAACTGAGATGATTTTGGCTCACATTTAACAAAAACCCACCAATTCACGTTCTCAACAAATTAGAATATGGTGACATGCCAATCAGCTAATCAACTAAAAACGCCAGCAAAGATTTCCTGAGCCTTCAAAATGGTCTCTCAGTTTGGTTCACTAGGCACACAATCATGGGAAGGACCGCTGATCTGACAGTTGTCCAGAAGATAATCATTGACACCCTTCACAAGGAGGGTAAGCCACAAACATTCATTGCCAAAGAAGCTTGCTGTTCACAGAGTGCTGTATCCAAGCATGTTAACAGAAAGTTGAGTGGAAGGAAAAAGATGCACAACCAACCGAGAGAACCGCAGCCTTATGAGGATTGTCAAGCAAAACCAGTTCAATAATTTTAGAGAACTTCGCAAGGAATGGACTGAGGCTGGGGTTAAGGCATAAAGAGTCACCACACACAGAAACCAAGGTCCTAGAGTCTGGAGGAAGGGTGGAGAAGCTCATAGCCCAAGTTGCTTGAAGTCCAGTGTTGAAGTCCAAGTTTCTACAGTCTGTGATGATTTGGAGTCAATGTCATCTGCTGGTGTTGGTCCATTGTGTTCTTTGAAAACCAAAGTCACTGCATCCTTTTACCAAGAAATCATAGAGCACTTCATGCTTCCTTCTGCTGACCAGCTTTTTGTAGATGCTGATTTCATTTTTCAGCAGGATTTGGCACCTGCCCACACTGCCAAGAGCACCAAAAGTTTGTTAAATGAGCATGGTGTTGGTCACCAGACCCGAACACCAGAGAGAATCTATGGGCTATTGTCAAGAAGAAGCTGAGAAACAAGAGACCAAACAATGCAGATGAGCTGAAGGCCACTGTCAAAGAAACCTGGGCTTCAGACCACCTCAGCAGTGCCACAAACTGATCACCTCCACGCCACGCCGAATTGAGGCAGTAATTAAAGCAAAAGGAGCCCCTACCAAGTATTGAGTACATGTACAGTAAATGAACATACTTTGTAAAATGTTTATTTTTATTGGTCTTATGAAGTATTCTAATTTGTTGAGATCGTGAATTGGTGGGTTTTTGTTAAATGTGAGCCAAAATCATCACAATTAAAAGAACCAAAGACTTAAACTACTTCAGTCTGTGTGCACCGAATTTATTTAATACACAAGTTGAATTACTGAAATTAATCAACTTTTCCACGACATTCACATTTTTTAAGATGCACCTGTAGTGTGGTCCCACCAAATGTTGATTTAATTTAGCTAAGATCATAGAAGTTAATGAATAAAATCTATCTATGGCATTATTTTTGACGGCATCCTCACTTTTTACACAAATGCCTAAAACTTTGCACTGTCCTGTATCTTTGCAGGTTTCTTGAAGTGTCTTGGAGACATTGGCACAGTTCTTCTGGATTGATTCTGTCTCAGTTTGTTCTGTTTCTTCATATTATTCCAAACAGACTGATGATGATTAGATCAGATCTCTGTGTGGAGCACTGGCTGCTGTCAGACTCTGTGTGCAAACAAATATCTCACTGGATTATTATATTTAATGGCAAAAATAATATTTGGAAATGTAAACTGATATTTCCTACTGACACACTACAGAAAAACATAGAAATAACTGACTTAAAACCATTTTTTGTTGGCTTTTGCTTTTGCACAGTACTGTATTTATATATATAATAAATATTTTATATTTAGATTGATCATTTATATTTTTTTATTTAATGTATATATACTGTATGTATGACTACATTCAAATGGAAAAAAGGATTGTGTTTGTGTGTGAGTGTGTGTGTGTATATATATATATATATAGCATTTTTTTTCCTTTTTTAATAAAAAATGTAAAAATTGGTGTCTTAATAATGTCTTGTAACTCTTTTGGGGTCACTCTTGTATGAAGTTTCCGTGTGTCTGGTGTCCGCTGATGACAGGATTCTCTTGGTGGGCGGGGTAAACCTGCTCAGGGGTCAGAGGACAAAGTTCATGGGTGCTCCTCGTGTAGTTCACACCGCCCTGCTGGAGGAGGAGCAACAGCTGACGGACGAACAGTGGCTCCACCTGTAGGACAGGAGAAGGGACAGCCATGTTTAGTCATGTGGAGGCGTGTGTCAAAGCAGATGGAGCGGTCAAAGGTCATTACCTGGACCGACAGGGGTCTGTTGTCAACGGAGGGGTCACAGCACTCAAAAAACAGCTGCACGTGGAAACGCGGAGGAGGACGAGCGTGCAGGAAATAACCCTGGAGCTCTTCAGGAGTTAATGCATATAAACTTAAAGGGTTAATAAAGCCAAAAGTAAAGATTCGTCATCATGTACTCACCCTTATGTTGTTCCAAACACTTTAGACATATATATATATATTTTTAATGAAACTTGAGATTTCTGACCCTCCATTGACGGTCTAATGCCCCGTTTCCACCGCAGGAACTTTGGACTTTGGCCTGGTACTCGGTGTGTTTCCACCGCAGGAACCAGGAACTAAATAAAGTTCCGGGTAAAAAAAATGCCCCTCAGAAAGTCCCGGCTGGCGAGGTGGTACTTTTTAAAAGTTCCGGAACTTTCGGGGGCGGGGTTTGGGCGTTAAACATCCTGATTGGTTGAGTTCACGCAGCATTGGTTGAGTTCAACCACCATTTATTCGGATCAACATTTTCAAAATATTACTGTTATTGTGTCATGAAATGTCATTTTAAAAGTATTTCAGGCGAGAATGTAGTTGTTTAAAACTCAAATCTGTGGTTTATTTATAAAGACAGCGCCTATTTAAAAAATGTGTTTCGCCATGGCTGGACTGCCCATTGGGCATACCGGGCATTTGCCCGGTGGGCCGACGTGCTTTTTGGGCCGATATATCTCATACTCATACTTTTTTTTTTTTTTTAACGGCCCATAAAATGTGTACATCGGCCGCCCATTCGTTTTGTTTTGTTTTGCTTAATTGGCGGCGCTGGGTTTGTGCCGGTGTAATGCATTGGTCAAAGTCAGTGTTAGTTTTTTTTTCTGACAGACCAGCCCATGAAACACGTAGATCAGCGGCCCATTGGCTCTTTTCTTGATTGACACTGGGCTGGCCCAATCACAACTTTAAACGAGTGAGCGAGCGGCAGCAGTGTCAGTGTGTATCTGTAAAAAAAAAGGTGGAGAAGAAACGCAAGGAATGTGCAGATAAAGAGCGTGAAAAAATAGAACCAGGCCCTTAAAGCAGACACTGTAAACTGTGTCAAAATATATCTTTATTTTTTTGTGCATTTGTTTTACAAAATATGGCTATTACTGTCAGCGGATTAATATTATAACTATTATTATGTATAGGTGTAATGTAAATAGACACTGTAACTAAAAGAGGTTTGAATTTTTCTTTGTTTAATTTGCACACTGAATATGGGTTGGAGCTTTTAATTTTGAACTCTCAAAAGGCTCCAGATTAATGAATTTAACATTAAAATGCACAAAATTTTCTCACGGGGGGGCATGCCCCCCAACCCCCCTAGAAGGACCGAGGACACACCACCATAGTTTTAACAAAAATCCTGTAAGAAACACTGGTATTGCTATGCCAGAGCCGCTTATAGCTTGTTTTAGGATTCACCGCTGTGGACTATAGTTCAACTGTATTAATAAATATAACATTTTGACTTATTTCATCTGTTAACTCTCACTCGTTCCTATACTCACTCATTACATGGCATTAGTGGTTTTAATAAATAGGAGTTGGTATGCATATAATTAAGGGCGTGCAAAGATGGGTGGTGTTTATGATCATATAGTGGGCCGGTCTGGGCAAAAATGCCCGGGCCGATTTTTTGTCCCAGTCCAGCCCTGTGTTTCGCCGATCTCAGAGACGGTGACTCCACGCGATCAGCGGGAGATCAGTGATCATGTATCCGCCGAGATGCAGTCTCTCCTCGGCTAGACCTTCTGATGTGTGCCGATGGCTCTGATGTCTCTTTAGTGGTTAAACATAAAATATAATTCAGCTGCAGGGTAAATCTAACAGGTTTTCTTTGGTCTGTATTCAATTTATCTAGATGTTAAAATGAAAATAAAATCTAGGCGAATCTATATAATATTTCGTTTCATTGTAATGGCTGTATATATACACATATCCCTAAACGAAGTACATTTCTGCAGCTGTTATTATGCTTAAATGAAAACAAAGGAGGCAGTGGTATTTGATATCCTATTTCTTTTTATTGTAAATATACAGAGAGGAAAATTGCAGTAGCCATGGTCAGCTGACTGAAGTTATCAAGTACGCTGCTGTTTGCAGATTTACCGGACTTGCTCGTCGCGGACATCACACTCCCGAGACGAATGCACAAAGTCTGAACTACCGAGGAGGATGCATGCCCAAAATCAGCGCACTTTGTATTGAGAAACGCGCGCAGAGCTACGTCACCAGTCTATTTGCCTAATCTTCCCGGTACTTTACACCGTGGTGGAAACGCAGAAAGCAACAGGTCTGGGGGGAAAAAAGTTCCTGGGAAAAAAAGTTCCTGGTACAAATGTTCCGGGTAATTTCGGTGGAAACGCGGCATATGCAATTATCACCTGTGTTGCCAAGTCCTCGATTTTACAGCAGAATTGGGTTACTTTTTTGTTGTTACCACATGTTGCTTTTTAGTCTGCAGGTTTTTGGTGGCGATCTCCAACCCCTGGAATGCTATTTTGACAGAGCAGAAAACTGGGATAGCTTTGATTTTGATTGACAGATCTGGCAACCCATACTCCTGAGTTTTCAAAAAGTTCATAAAGAGATCTTAATACTAATCCATATGAATTTAGTGGTTTAGTCCAAATTTTTCTGAAGAGACTAAATGATGTGCAGATTTAATTTAGTCTTTCATTCACATATTTATATTGCTAGGTCCGCAAAACAAAATCACCCCAACTATTCAAAACTAGCCGAATTGCGTTTTTCTACACTGTGGACATAGCGTTCCAGTGGGTGGGAGATTGTTTTAAACTGTGAAAACAAAAAAACTTATCTAAAAGAACAACATGTGACAACAGTAGAGGGACAGAACTCTCTCAGGTTTCATTAAAAATATCTTCATTTTGTTTTCTGAAGATGAACGAGTCTATGTCTTAGAGGTTTGGAAAAATGTGAGTAAGAGAAAACCATTTTTGGGTTAACTATCTTTTAACTATTAAATATATAAAAATGCCATTTAGTAGTTGTTGAGCCGTTCTAACCTGTCAGGAAGAGCTGTGTGTCCAGTAGTTTGCTGGTCTGCTCTCGCTCTAGTTTGCAGAGTTTGGTGCTCAGGTTAGCGTGTGTCCCATCGCAGTAGACCCTGGACTGACAGAAGCGTCGGGCGTACAGTCCATCGGGCATCATCCAGAGCAGGACGCCCCCCTCCAGCGCTCCTCTCTCAACCTGAGGGAGAGGAACCAGCTCCGGGCTGCTGTAGGTCCAGTTGTCATCATGTGGAGCCAGTCGACAGCCCTCGGCGCTCACCACGGTGACGTCCGTGACCAGAGTTTCACCGCTGAACACCATCACCTGCAGACGGGCGTCTGGAACGGGTCAGAGATGCTGGTGAGTTTCTAGACTGTTGCTTTCTAAGTAGTTACTGGGTCATTTATATGTAGTTTATATGTAGGCAGTTGCTAAGATGTTCCAAGTGTTTACTGGAGCATTTTAAGGTAGTTCTAGTATTATGTCCTACATAGTAACTTTGGCCTTTGTAAGTAGTTGCTAGGCAGTTGCTTGGCATTTTAGGTTGTTGCTAGGCAGTTGCTAGGCATTTTAGGTTGTTGCTAGGCTGTTGGTAGGCATTTTAGATTGTTGCTAGGCAGTTGCTAGGCATTTTAAGTTGCTAGGCAGTTGCTAGGCATTTAAGGTTGTTGCTACGCTGTTGCTTAGCATTTTAGTTTGTTGCTAGGCAGTTGCTAGGCATTTTAGGTTGTTGCTTTGCAGTTGCTAGGGATTTTACGTTGTTGCTAGGCAGTTGCTAAGATGTTCCAAGTATTTACTGGAGCATTTTAAGGTAGTTTTAGTACTATGTCCTACATAGTAACTTTGGTTTAAGATGTTCTGCATAGTTACTGGGGCCTTTTTAGGTAGTTGTTATGATGTTGCTAGGCATTTGTATACAGTTGCTAAAAGTTTCCTCCATTTGTAGGTAGTTGCTAGGCTGTTGCTAGGTGGTTGATAAAATATTCTAAGTAGTTCCTGTGGCATTTGTAGGTAGTTGCTAGGCTGTTGCTAGGCATTTGTATACAGTTGCTAAAAGTTTCCTCTAAGTGGATGCTGGGTCATTTATAGGTAGTTGCTAGGCTGTTGCTAGGTGGTTGATAAAATATTCTAAGTAGTTCCTGTGGCATTTGTAGGTAATTGCTAGGCTGTTGCTAGGCATTTGTATTGCTAGGCAGTTGCTAAAAGTTTCCTCTAAGTGGTTGCTGAGACATTTGTAGGTAGTTGCTAGGCTGTTGCTAGGTGGTTGATAAAATACTACAAGTAGTTCCTGTGGCATTTGTAGGTAGTTGATAGATTGCTATGATGTCTAAGTAGTTACGTGCACCTTTGTATGTAGATGATAGTCTTTTGCTAAGTGGTTCACAAGAGGTTTTAATTTTACTGGGGTATATTGTTGTTGCTAGGCAGTTGCTAAGATGTTCTAAGTGGTTACTAGGGCATTTGTAAGTAGTTGCTAGGCAAGTGAGTTAAGAAGTTGGTAACAGGCATTGTTAGACAGTTGTTCTAAGGTGTTTACTAGGTCTTTTGTTAAGGTGCTTTCTTTGAGTGGTTGCCTGATGTTGATTGTTGTGTGCTAAGATATTCTGAATGGTTACCAGGGGAAGGTTACTAGGAAGGTTATTAATTGTATGTGCACCTGACAGTGCCATGGCCTCGGCTGATCTCATGCTGGCATCCAGGGAGAACGGTGAGGGAGGCGAGTCGAACGTATTACAGCTGTAGAAAGAGCCACTTATCTGGTACCCTGCACACACACACACACACACAGAGACACACACACAGTCTTTACTATAAATGACTTAATTTATTTTGTAAATTAAAACAGAGAGAGAGAGAATAAATACCGGTGTCCCAGCGCGAGTTCTGGCTGAAGTGGACATCGGACAGTGAGTTCTGCTCACACAGGAAGTTACACACCTGTACAGGGAGACGGACACAGAAACAGATTACCACCTTAACTGTTTCATTATCATGGACAGATATTACTTTAGAGTTCAATATAGTGGTGAATTACAGTATGCTTGTTTAAAATAGTGTTACCTGACCCTCCATGGGTTCATATGAAGGATAAAACGGGTAGTTATGGTGACTCAAGCTTGTGGAAACTTTTTCATATGATTTTGGTGCTGAAATGAAGGAGAAATGAATTGCTATTTAAATGTATATTAATATATATACAATTTTAAAACAGAATCACGGAGTTGGAAAAAGGATCACCCCTCCTAAAAATTATTTGTAAACACAATCAGATGCAAAAGACAAAACGAAAAAAAAAAATTCAAAGGCTTAATCGATGCCTAGTGAAGTCTATTATTCAGAAATGAAAGGTAAAACACAGACGCTCCTTGGATCAAGACATCGCTCCAAACTGATGAAAGAGCTCGAGGAAACTGATCAGAGAGACGGCCGAGAGACCTACAGCGACTCTGAAGCAGTGAGTGGTCCTTGTCCACATCTAAAAACATCACAGATTGAGTTATTTGGCCTCAACACCAAACGATATGTCTGGAGTACATATAATGGAGCTCAGCATCCAGATAAAAGAGTTCCTGCAGTAAAGCATGAGGTGTTACTGTCCTGTTATACAGTGTTTCTCTGCAGCAGCGTCTGGAGCACTTCTCAGGACAGAAGCACAAGTGAATAAAAGACCTGAATGTCCCTGCATGTCCTCGACAGAGTCCAGACATGAAGACCGCAGTCTAAAACACTCTCCATTAGACCAGACTGAACTGAACTGAATTTAACTGAACTGAACTGAACTGAACTGAACTGAACCGAACCAAACTGAACTGAACTGAACTGAACTGAACTGAACTGAACTGAACTGAACTGAATTGAACTGAACTGAGCTGAACCGAACTGAACTGAACTGGACTGAGCCGAACCAAACCGAACTGAGCTGAACTGAACTGAACTGAACTGAACCGAACCGAACCGAACTGAGCTGAACTGAGCCAAACCAAACTGAACTGAACTGAACTGAACTGAACTGAACTGAACCGAACTGAACTGAATTGAAATGAACCAAACCAAACCGAACCGAATCGAACCAAACTGAACCAAACTGAACTGAACTGAACTGAACTGAACTGAACCGAACTGAAATGAACCAAACCGAACCAAACCGAACCAAACTGAACTGAACTGAACTGAACTGAACTGAACTGAACTGAACTGAACTGAACTGAGCTGAACCGAACTGAACTGGACTGAGCCGAACCAAACCGAACTGAGCTGAACTGAACTGAACTGAACTGAGCTGAACCGAACTGAACTGGACTGAGCCGAACCAAACCGAACTGAACTGAACTGAACTGAACTGAACTGAACTGAACTGAACTGAACTGAGCTGAACCGAACTGAACTGGACTGAGCCGAACCAAACCGAACTGAGCTGAACTGAACTGAACTGAACCGAGCTGAACTGAACTGAACTGAGCTGAACTGAGCCAAACCAAACTGAACTGAACTGAACTGAATTTAAATGAAATGAACCGAACCAAACCAAACTGAACCAAACTGAACTGAACTGAACTGAACTGAACTGAACCGAACTGGACTGAGCCGAACCAAACTGAACTGAACTGAACTGAACTGAACTGAACTGAGCTGAACCGAACTGGACTGAGCCGAACCAAACCGAACTGAGCTGAACTGAACTGAACCGAGCTGAACTGAACTGAACTGAGCTGAACTGAGCCAAACCAAACTGAACTGAACTGAACTGAATTTAAATGAAATGAAGCGAACCGAACCAAACTGAACTGAACTGAACTGAACCGAACTGAACCGAGCTGAACCGAACTGAACCGAGCTGAACTGAACTGAATTGAAATGAACCAAACCGAACAAACTGAACTGAACTGAACTGAACTGAACTGAACTGAACTGAATTAAACTGAACCGAACCGGAGCAGTTCTGCAAAGAAGAGCCGGCAGATACTGCAAAGTTACTAGAGACAAACCCCAATAGACTGAAGACTGGAGTTAAAGCAGAAGCTGCTGCAACAAAACACTCATCCTTTTTCCAACTCAGTGATTCTGCTTTTTTTTGACATGTTAGGGTTCTATCTTTCACTTGATGTAGTAAATACAGCTGATAAAACAAAAACCATCTTTATTTCAGGCTGCAAAGCTACAAAATGGGTTATTTTAAAGGAGACTGATTTTTTTCTAAACCCACTGTATGTTTGTGTGTGTGTATATATATATATATATATATATATATATATATATATATATGTATGTATGTGTGTGTGTTTATACTTTTAATTATTAATGTATTATAATCTATTTATTAATTAATAAATAAATATATATATATATAAACAAATAAAAAAACATATAATTACATATATTTAAATGTATATATACCTTTTATAAATAATTTGTATTTAATTAACAAAAAATTCTATATATACTAATTTCTCTGTTTATAAATTAAGTCGAATAAATACATAGTTATCTATATATTCTATGTAATTATTTATTACTATACATAAATGTATATTTAATAAATTATTGAATATATTACACTATACATACAATATATACACCTTTTGAAATTAGTTGGTATTTAATGAAAACATTTTTTTTTTATAAATTGCATTGAATAAATTTTTCAGTCATTATGTAAATGTGTATATACATGCAATATCTGCATTATAAATAATTTCCGTATTTAAATGTTAGCTAAAGCCCTATTTATGTGTATAAATGTGATCACCTCTTTTGGTTCCCTCGGGAATAACGCGGTACACTTTAAACGGTTCAGACACGTCCAGCTGGCTTCGGCCCACGAGCTCCTCGAAGTCGCTGCTCTTGTTCAAGGCGCACCTGAGCCGGGTTTTCCAGGTGGGAGGATCCGGTTTATCAATTCCTTCGCGATACTTGCCCTTAAACAGAGCCCAGGCCTGATCCAAGAAACCAGACATCATTAACATAATTTATGCGGAACGGATCTCATTTGCATATGAATTTACAGCAGAGCTGAAAGTGTTTGCACAACTGAAAATGTCTGAATGCCAATGCATAATAAAATTAACGGATATGTAAACTATTAAAAACAACTAGCACTTATTGCAAATAAATAAATCAATGTACAAACACACTTTACAATCAAAATAGTTCATGCATACAGTTTGAAATGATCAAACACATAGCGTGACTAATATACATTTTATTATTATTTTTTGCATGCAAATGCAATTTATTATTGTTGTGTATTAATATTGATTTTTATTTTAGTTTTAGGTGCACCTGTATTACCTTGAAGAGCGCGGCGTCCTCGTCTCGGTTGTAGTCCTGCTTCCCTGCGTGTTTCCACGGGATGCGGAACACGGTCCGCTCCCGGTCCTCCCAAACTAAACCGGGGTATTTCCCAGTGTCCACCTGCTCGATGAGCCACTGACGCAACTTCCCGTTCCCGGTGCTTCCCGACATCCTCAGTTTGACAAATCAAAGCTTGGGAATATCGTCTGAACAGAGCAATGATGGAAATAACAGGAGCTCTGGAGAAGCATGTGTCTTCAGCAGAGGCTACTGAGAATTTGGTTTTGATAACTCATGAGGTTCAGTTTTCAGATGAGATTTTTCATAATTATTTGCCTTTTTATGGGAGGAGCAACAGATGCGAAGCTCAAAGTCATGAAAGTTCTTCAACATAAACACACATACACACGCGCACGCACGCACGCACACACACACGCTCAAAGACACACGCACGCGCGCGCACGCACACACTTATACTTAGTCTTCTGTTGCTCACAAATTACTTTTCTTAACTATTCTATAACAACTAAACACTGTAAAAAATATTGTTTTTAAGTTAAAACAGATTAATGGGGAACATTTTACAAGAAGATACAAAGTTCACATTTAATTCAGTGTGTTACTTGACATCTCATTTTAATTACTAGTGTTTCTAAACCAAATTTTTATTTCAGTTTTACCCAAAGCATTTCTGCATTATTAAAAGTTAAATAATTGCCTCTTTTATGTAGTTTTATCCCATTATCAAGAGGTTCATTTGAAGGATAAAATAAGCTTGTGGAAAAGTTTTCATTAAAATTTAGAAATTAGAAGTAATTTAATTAGTAATTAATTTTTATGGTTTACTTACATCTATATGTTTATAAATATAGTGATTTATTATTTCTACACTTTGGTGTGTGTGTGTATGCCCCAGTCCTTAAAGTTTTTGCATTATTAAAAGTCAAATAAAATGTATTTCCTCCAATAGCTCTGTGTCACTATAAGGCCTTTTTTGTTGTTGGTTTGTTTTTGCAGGTTTAACTATATTTGACCGAATCTCTCTGTTCTACCCGAATTAAATGCACGTCTCTGTGGAGATCATTGAGGGATTTTATTAATATCACAGATGATTATTGCTTCGACATGACCTGAGAAAATGACTGCAGCAGTTTAAAGCCACAAATTCCCCTCCGTGTTAAATGACAGAGCAGTTTTGGCGGCCGTGTGCACCTGTGAGTGTTACTGCTCCTTATGTTATGACTGGACGGGAACACAAGTCCTCTGGGACTGCAATTACTCAGCAACACACACACACACACACACACACACACACACACACACACACACAGACTACTCGAGCAAAAGGTAAAATAATAGCATTTCATTTATTCATTTATAAAACAAATGTACAGGGTTTGAGATTAATACATTTATTTTCCAGATTTTTTAATGTGGGCATCCACAGATCATGTTCACTTAGGAAATATTACAATCAGAAATTCATATACTGTATATATATATATAAAGTGGAAATACAATATAACTATAAATATATATATATATATTTATTTGGTTTATGGATATTTTATTTTAAAATATGGACAATTAATTAATTTTTAATTTATTAACATTTAACTAATTATTTAACTAACTTATTTTTTTATTTTTTTATATACATTTAGCTCATTATTTTGACTAATTATTTTTTTAATTCTGTTTTATTTTCATTTATTAATTTTTTATTGTTTCTTAATAAATATAAATATAATCAGTGTTAAATCTATCTATCTATCTATCTATCTATCTATCTATCTATCTATCTATCTATCTATCTATCTATCTATCTATTTTATTTATGACTCAAAATGCAAACTCATTTTCCCAGAAATCTGTTACATTTTGTGGTTGTCGGCCGGATATTCAAATGAATCCCTTCATCTGTTCAGCGTGAAACTGTAACAAAACTGTCAAGTCATGAAATTAAAGTCGTTGTGTGAATCTCGCATCTGTTGTTTATTTTTATTTTTATTGTATGGACCTGAAAATGTTTTCACGAAATGCATCTTTCCACAAACATGGTTTGAAGAAGAAAATGAATGAGCAATAATAAAACACAATTACTCATATAAAGAGCAGATGTGTGTCTTTCAAGATACAAATATCAGTTATAAATCAGCATATCATATAATAATACATCAGTCAGAGAATGTCTCCCTTACAATATTTAACCCATTTAAGTTTTATATGTTTATTATCTCAGTGTTTATACAGTCTGTTTTCTTTTATTTCATGCAAACATGCTGCATTCAAGAAATTATGATTTATGTCCCAAACCTAGTGCACTAGCTTGCTGTCTACTGAAATGGCAAGATTTGCAGTTGATTTCCATGAAGTCTGATGTTAAACCTAACATACACAGTAAAAGAGTTCATTAGAATTTGATAACTATGATGCCTTGAAATGCTTCCAGCTCTCTGGGTTCAGGAACAGTGTTCGTCAGACATGAGTCTCCATCGTTTAGGAAACTGAGAGCTTTTGGGCTACTGGTGAGAAAAGATGAAAGTTATGAAAGATGCATGAAACATCCTTCAGATCGCATAAATTCAGACATATGATCACAATCCTTCACCTTTATATGCATGAAGATGAAACACGTGAACGTTTGCAGGTTTTTCATTGACACACACCCAAGAGAACGGCTTTGTTTCGATTGATGTAATGACACTATGTGAAACTGCCATGGTTGGTGAAAATGTATATTTTTGAACATATTTTATTAATTTCACATCTTAAGGAAAGTTTGACATTTACCAGCAGCTGACTTAAATTTAGGTTTCTAGCAGATGTTTTTTAAAAAAAGGGTAAATGCATCACTTTTTAAATATGTAAAAAAATATATATGTGTATATAATTTTTTAATTGTATAAATTGTATTTTATAGAAACATATGCATATATAATATAATAAATAAAGCATTTTTTATTTACAAATTTTATTTATATGTATTTATGTAAGCATTTTTCATAAAAAACATTGCATTTATCTGCAGAAGCAGGATGATACATTTATTAATAATTTTCACAATAAATTAAAACTATATGGCAATTTATGCTACCTTTTTCTGTTACTTCATAGAGAAAAGCATATTTCTAGATCTATATACTGTGCAACTATCATATCTCATGTTTATGCAAATATTTCCGGTGTTCAAATATAAATGCATTAGTCAGAAATAAATAGAATTTGTCTGATTCATTTTGCCATTTTTAAGAGCCATGTGTTCTGATTTTGACTCACTGATTCCATTATTTTGCTCCGTTTGAACTTCATGGAAACAAAGTAAAAATGTCCTTTCTTCCTTTTTTGCGTCTTTCATTCTGACTCTCTCTCTCTCTCTCACACACACACACACACACACACACACACAGTCACATCTGTGCAAAACTGCTGTTAGAAAGTTGCAAAACATGAGATAGAAATTCATTGTCTTGTGAGATTTCTCGCACTTTCTTTTCCTCACCTGAAAGCAGGGGAAGTTGGATTTCACTTGAGGGATCACACAAACATCGCTTTCTTCTAGAATCACCTGATAATGAGTTTCACAGCGCTTGTTTTCAGAAAGCGTGAATCTTTTGCCAGCGGTTTTCTCAGAAGATCACTGCAGTCATCTTGAACTGAAGGAGGAGACTGATCTTCTGGTCTGTAGAACCAGAACCAGAACTAATTAGATTAGAAGGAGGACGAGAAAGAAAGCTTGAAAAGCTCTCAAAAATAAACTAGTGTTTATAGCTATAGAGGAGGCATTTTTGGGTTCTCCAAAGAACCTTTCAGTGAACAGTTTTTAGAAGAAACATTTTTTTGTTAAGGGTTCTTGGAACCAACAATTCAAAAAAATTACCTTTAGTATTAATTGTGCTTAATTGATTCCAAGACGAACCTTTTACATACTTGGAAACTTTCCAATTCACAAATTCTTGATAGTGAAAAATGTGTTATTTAAAAGAACGAGAACTGAAAGGTTCTTTGGGGAACCTAGAATGGTTCTTTTGTGGAGTCGCTGAAAAAACTTTTGTTTGTGTGTGAACAACATTCTGTAGAACCTTTTATAGAATATAAAGATTCCATGGATGCTAAAGGTTCTTCATGGAACCGTTCAAACACACTTAATACTGAAGGTTCTTTTTTGGGTTCCAAGAACCATTAATACCCAAGGATCATTTCAAATCCACAAATTGTTCTGTAAAGTTGAAAATGGTTATTTAGATCAGAGGGGAACAATGTTCTTTTAAGAACTGTTCATTTAGATGTTCTTTGGGGATCCAAAAATCGTTCCTCAATGGCATCACTGCACTTTTCATAGCGATGCCATGGAAGAACCATTTTTGGTTCCCCAAAGAACCTTTCAATTAACAGTTCTTTAAACATCCTCTTTTTTAGTGTAAAGAATGTTCTGAAGAACCTTTGTCCACTATAAAGAAACTTTTGTAGAATGGAAAGTTTCCGTGGATGTTAAAAGTTCTTCATGGAGCCATCAAACACTTAAAACTAAAGGTTCTTTTTTGGAATTGTTGGTTCCAAGAAGAACCTTTAACATCATTTCCATTTCACAGAAGGTTATTTATAGTAGAAAACATTCTTTAGTTTATTAAAAATGTTTAATTTATGAACTGTTCATTGAGAGGTTGTTTGGGGAACCAAAAAAATGGTTCTTCAATGGCATCAAATGGCATCATCAAAGCCAATAAAGACCCTTTAAGAGTGTTTGTTGGTTTCAAGAAGAAAGTTCTCAAGAAAATGTTATTTTAAGAATTGTTCACTGCAAGGTTCTTTGAAGAACCAAAAGTGGTTCTTCTATAAGATCTCCATGAAAATCATTACTGTATATTGGAGAGATTTTCAACATTTTCTTGTCATTCTCCATCCTAATATCCCTCCGTCTTTTGATTTAGTTAGTGGATTCAATGCATCATTTCTTAAACCAAAAAATGGTCCTTCTATGGCATTGCTGCATGTGAAAAATCATTTCGAAACCATGTTTTTTAGGAGTGAAGATCAAAGTCTAAGATAATTTCTTCATTTCTGCATGTCCATCATTGGTTATGTGATTCATGTATATATAAAGATGCTAATGTGCATTTTGGGACCTAATTTGAGCTACACATCACACCCATTGAGCCAAAGCACCCTTCCAGGCCTGTGGCATTGATTTAAGTGCACAAACAGCAGTGTGCACTTGACCAGGTGAACTCTCACTAGTGTGCCATCAGACCTGCTGCAAACCAAGAGATTGCGATCTCAACAGGTTGAATTGCTAAATTCGTCCATTTTGCCCGGCAACAGAGCCCTTTGCCCCCCTCTGTCCTCAAATCCAGCAACAGCTGGTGCCATATTCTTTCACACATGCCAAAAAAACACACACAGGCTTTTCTCGTTTGAACTGAAAGAAAAACCGGAAAACCAACAGTTGCTAAAAGAGTTCAACACCTTGTCCCAAAAGCAAGAAACAGTATGTGTCCTAATCAAATTTGCTGTGTTAGAGGAAGCCAGAAGCTTTGTACCTTGGACAGATGTTCTCAGGGCTGAGTCTGGGGTTTGGCCTTCAATCGGGCCTTTAGAGGCAGATTAAACACAATAAAATCAAATCAGACTTCAATTAATGAATGCAAGTGCATGCATGGGATGTCAGTTGGAGTTTATAACTCAACATCAGTCCATTAGTGAAAATTATTTCATGCATTCTCAAAGAAACCACACCATAATGCACAATACACAGGCCTCACTTTAATATGTTGTACAATCTATTTTTTATTTTATTTTAAATATGTCATGCACATGTATATTTATCTTAAAACCTGTCAATTTTTTATATTATATGATTAAATGTATTGGAGAAATGTAAAAAAAAAAAAGAAAAAATTATATATATATATACATACACACATATTTTTGTATAAACATTGTATTAATAAAGTTAATATAGGCTATATTGTTCACATATGTGGTTGCAGCACAAAAAACATTATAACAGATATTAACATATGCAAATATACTGTACATGTTATTTTTCTGTAAGCATGTGAAAATTATATATGGACATATATGGCAATATCACTCTTATATATGGGGCAATATATGATATTTACACATGGGATATTTTATTTTTTGTTAACGGTGCAAAACATGCTGAAAATCTGCGATAAAGCTGGAAAATAAACAGAACAAAATATTCTCACATTCATGTTTCTTTACTGGCTACAGTACTATAAATCCAATTAAATCAAAAAGCATTCAACCATAAGTGAAAAAAACTGTAATAATATACAAAAGTATTATTTTAGCACGAGGTTGTGACGAACCGAGAAACACACTGTTAGTGTTACGAACCATGTTTTCTTGGTTGTGCTCATCACCTGTAAATGTTGGTTACATTAGAAAAGGATGCGAAATAGAAGCATATCACGAGATATCTGGACAGTTTGCAGCACTTGGATGCAAAGCTCTTATTTCAGGGCTGATGTTGTCGTGTCAGGTTGCGCTGACGGTTGTTATTCATATTGGAGATTGTGAAAATATCACAAAAATCCCCTTCAATTCCCCATGCACTAGCTGATATACATGCACTTCTACTCACAGATGTAAACATTCCTCTGTCCTGTCCGTGAATGATCGCTCTCAGGGGACTCTGAAGGGGCCAGAGGCTCGATCAGGGGCGGCCCCTCACATCCCAGCACCTGCGGACAGACGTGAGCGCGCATGGGACCCGCTGCACGTGCACACGCATGTTCAGCAGATGATGGTTATCATGAAACCCAGCGCAGACCAGCGTGACGCTGCGGGCTTGAGCCACTGGGAAGTGAAACCCTCTTATCGACTTTAGCTGTGCTTTCACATGTGTGCATCAAATTCATTCTGGTTGGAGATGCACTCCTATTACTGCAAGCACAGAAACATGGAAGAATATACATTTTTTTTCTAATTTACAGTAGCCTACATAAACTAAAAAAAAAAAAAAAAAATCTGCAACGTCTGGCAGTCAAGCATAATTTAACAAATCATAAGCAAAATTAATTAATAATGAAATGATAATAGGCTATTACTAATATTAATAACAGTTAAAATAGTATTATTATTATGTGCAATTATTATTGCAATTAAAATAATAATAATATTATTACTTATTATTATTATTATTATTAAGCAATTTTGTCAATTAATACTAATAATACACCAAAACCTAGTTTACATCAAATATAAATAATAAAAAAATATGGTTACATATACTTAAATCATGGTAACAATAAATTAATCAAGGTTTTGCTAAATTACCTCTCGTATTACTATGCCATTTGTAGTAAAATATAGGAAAAAACATGCTTTGTACACTTTTGCCATAATAACACCATGGTTAATTTTCTTAAGGGATTTGTATCTGTGTATTCATTTTTTATTACTTTTTATGTTTTGTTTTTTTGTTTTTTACTTTGCTACACTTCCGTAAGATTCGCGATGCGCTCTCAGAAGTTTCGATCTGACTCAAATGATTCGCGATTCAAAGTCCCGATCTGAATCAAATGAATCATGATTCACTACAGTATAACAGCCTACTGCAATAATAATACTAGTTAGGTTTCTCATTTAAAGTTAATAAAGTAACAGCGATATTTTATATGAACACGGGAACATTTTTGCCATTCCCTCTCAGTGTTCGTTGTCCATTTGTTTGGAATCTGCAGAAGGTGATTCGGGTGTTTACTTCAGATTTTTGGGTGTTTCGAGCTGTGTCCGGTGTCTTCAGAAAAGCTGTAAAACAGAGACGATTCTACGGGTAAAACATCAGTTCATAGACTACAGTTGAGTTTTAGTGTGTGTTACAATATATATAGTCAATTACTGTATATGGCACTCATTCGTTTGTGTGTATATATATATATTAAAAATTCCAATCATATTAATGCACCATTTAATACACCAATTTCTGAGTTAAAATTAAAATGTATTTTTTTATTCTAATAAAGTTAAAATGTTTACAGCGGTAACCAAGGAAACCCTTTAAGCTCTGTATAAATGTTCCTAAATAATAATTTTGAATAAATCTGTGTTGAAGCTACATTTCATGGTTTGAAAAAGTACTTTAGTTTTAAAACAGCAACACTAACGTTAACTGTATTAATAATTGTATTTTTGAACAGAAGTGTCGTTGTACTGGAATTTTTTTTTTTTCGTTTTTGTAGCATTCATTTAACTGTCATTGTTTTTAAAAACTGCGTGAGCTTTATTAAGGACTTTTTTTATCGTATGCATAATAGTAATGTTCAAGATTTATATTTCAGTGAAAACCATAGACTGTATAAAAATACGCGATTAAAGGCGGTGCTCGTCCTCCAGCCCGCAAGGTGTCGCTGCAGTTTTGCGTCGCGTCGGAAACCGGAAGAGCGACGAGCGTTTTTACTTTCGTTCTTCATTCGTTGGTTTTTGGGATGGAGACGGCGCTGAACGGAGACTCAGTGGAGTCCATCACGGTGCATGATTTCTCGGAGAAGGTTCTGGAGCAGCTCGTTCATTTCCATGTGATGAAGCTGAGTGGCGGGTTCTTCCTCTGGATCGGGTCTGAGCCGGTTCTGTCCAGTCTGGCTCTGGCCGTCAGCAGCAAACACGTGAGTCCAGCAGAATCATATACTATGTGCTAACACTGTGTTTAGTATTGGTATTAGTGTATGTTTACTAAATCAGCTGGACAGTGTCCTCTTATTATTAATAATAATATTTAAATGCAGTATTATTAATATTTTGAGTTATCTTATTACATTTTCAGTTTGTGGTTTAAGTTTAGTTTTATCACATGCTTTTTAGCTTGATTTCTATTTTTAATATTTGTATTATTATTATTATTATTTGTAAAAACAATTTTTAATTCATGTATTTCCATTTACCTTTTTTTATTTGTTTACTGTATTTCAATTTTATTTTTAGTAATTTTTAAATATTTCAGCTTCAATCTTTCGTATTGTTTTATTTTTCTTCAGGTAAATTTTTTTTCATAGAGTTTTTAATATAATATTTAGATTGTATTAATTAACTTTGTTTTTATTCAAATAGATTTAGTTTCAGTGATGTAGTTTTATAATTTAGCCATTTTTATTTTAAATCTTCAGCTGAAACCTATTTATTTCAGTTATTTGTCATTTTCTAATAAAAAATTTTTTTTTAAATTTAATTTCATCTTTATTAAAACAATTTTTAATAGTTCTAGTTGAAAGTAACAATAACTAGTTTTAGTAACTTTATTATAGGATTTTATTATTTAGCCTAAATATTTTCAATTTTTATCTTCAATAGTTTGTCATTTATTAAAAAATATTAAATTTAACACTTTTAAGTTTCTAATCTAATATTTATATTTAATTCCAGCTTTATTTAAATGAACAAAAACAGTTTTTAATAGCGGATTGCTGGGATAATCTTCTCTAAGTTTAATTTAAAGCACTTGTATATATATATTTTATCTTGTAACAATCATTTTGTCATTGCCAAGTGTTTTATTAGTCTATGTTTTAGATGTAAAACCCATGTTATGATAATATTCTCTCCGTTTTAAAGCTGAAGTTCACAAATGAATGTTGCTCTAGAAGTATTTCCTGCAGCTCGTATCATGTTGTTGTTGTTTTTGTTGTTTTTTTCCCAGGATGCAATGCCTCTGTCCACTCTGGTTCTGGGTGACCCGTCAGACACGACTCCAAGCTCTCTTGCACAGAGACTCAGTAAGATCTGCTTTAACCTTTCAGTTCAGTGTTTTATAGCTGAAGTGCAATGCCATCAAACTCATCCGAAGGTTGGCAAACCCAGTCTAGTGTTCACCTCTTTTTTTCCTCTTTCTTTTCAGCAAAGAAGACAAAGAAACAGGTTTTTGTTAGTTACAATTTACCCCTGACGAACTCAAATCTAGCGCTGCTGGTGGAGGACAGAATCAAAAAGGAGATGGAGCTTCATCCTGACAAGTTTTAAACGTTTGCTGTTTTACCTTTTTTTTGTACATAGCTCAATAAATCTAAAGTAAAAATCGTCCAGTCGTAACAATATTATTTTGTGTGGTACTAATCCAGTTATGAACCAATTGTAAGTTATAGCAAAGAAAATCTGGTAATTTCCCATGAAATTAAAAAAGTTAAAGTACTTTATGCACAACCTGGAAATATGAGGGGGATTTTCAACCTTTGATTTCAAGACCTCAAACAAAGTTGTGTGGAGTAATTATTAAAATTCTTAATTTATGCAAAATACATAGTATGTATTGATCAGAAGGTGTGGAAAAGTTTATTTCTGCCACAAGATGTGAGCTAAAAAAGGCAGATATATTTTTATCTCACATTTCTGAGAAAAAAGTCATAAGTACAAGATCAGAAGTGTAGGAAAATAGTCTGAAATCTGAGGTAAGTTGCAATTAATGGAAAAAAATATTAATAACAATAAGATGCAATTGCAATATGAAAAATTAAGAAATTAAAATTTTTAAATAAAAATGGTCAATTTAAATTTAAAGAAGAAACAAAACCTGGAAATATAAGAGGGATTTTATACATTTGATTTGCAGACCTCAAACAAAGTTGTGTGGAGTAATTATTAAAATCCTTAATTTATATTAAAAAAAATAATAATTATATTCTGAAATTGTGTAGAAATTGCTTTGTGTGAGTGTTCAGGAAAAGCTTTTTTTCTGTCACAAGACAAACGAAAAAGTAAATTATTTTTATCTCAGAATTCGGAGAAAAAAAGTCATAAACATAAAGTCACAATCGCAAGAAAATAATATTCTGATAAAAATGTATAGAAAAAAAATACTTTATTTGCTATAAACTGCAGTTGCACGGAAAAAATAAAAGAATCATAAAAATAAAAAGCATACTTTTTAAAATGTCAAATTATTATTTTTTTGGTTCTGCTGCATAAAAAAATTAATAAAAAACTGAATTGAGACACGGAAACTCCAAACTTTTAAAATTGTGAGATAAAGTTCAACAAGCTTCCATAAAACCCTGTTATTAAAATATGAACAACAAAATATACTGTATTAGAAAATGGTATTTATTTACAAGTGCAATGTCTTCAAATGGACTTCTATATGTATTGAATCCTCTTTTAATTCTAATGGTCAAAATGACACGTGAGAGTCAAATACAGAAAAATACACTGATGCCTTTCAACGTTTCAGTCTCTAGCGCAAATTTTATGCACTTTGTGTTTGAGTGAATCTCATTAATGCGTGTCCAGGTCATGTTTCATACCAAAATCTAAAGGATTTAAATGTTTTACTCAAGATCGCATTGCATTGTGACACTTCTTAATCATTTAAATATATATTTTTTTTAATTCATAATTTTGTTTTGGTTTTGTATATATACAAAGGTGCTTGACAATTAAATTATAATTTATTTTCCACATTAAAATAATATTTTTGGTACTTAATTTTCTTTAAGAAAAATATACTTTGCCATTTGTTTTTGTTATGTTTGGGGTGAAATATGACCTGGAAATATTTTAGATTTTGTGAGATTGACTCCAGTGTGCTCTTCTTTAATCAGTATTTGAAGTATTATGGAGTGCTTTAGTGTTGAAAGGTGAATATTGATCCTGTGCTTGTTTCTGATTATTCATTATTACTCTTGCCATTAGGATGTGAAATGACAAAACTCATATTCAGAGATAAATATACATACACACACACAATACCTGCAATCACTGTTTAAAACCGCAAAGTATTTTGCGGTCGTTTTTGTTCTTCATTTGGTTTCTTATTCAGTATTTTGAGGATAAACAGGAGTTTGTTTGATGTTCAAGTTACTCCACTGCTACTCTACACATTAATAATACTAGCAATAATTGTTAAATATACATGAAAACAATCAGCAGCCCTTCTAGTGGTCTTGCTCCACATCTGCCCAAGTTCACATTTACGAATCAAGTTAATGGCCGGGTCACATTTCACCAAATAAAGCAATAAAATGAAGCCTGTTTCTGCATTGTAATGCAAACATAATGCAATAAAACAAATCTCATTTTCTTAATGCATCTGCACATTACACCTTCGTACTTCTTATTTTTATTATTCTAATGATTGTCATTCAATTCTCATTACTTTAATACAATGACATTTTTAACTTCATATTAGCATACCAAGTCTAAACAAAGGCTTTGTTTTGTTAATGCAAAACATCATTTGTTATTTCTTTAGATTTTGATGTGAAATGTGTCCCAGGGCACTTTCCTGACAGGTTTCATCCCTGTAACTGTGGTTTTTGAGTTTGTGAATGTTTGCATGTTAACCCTTGTACATCTTTAGGGACTTTTAGTCTTTTTCACATTTGTTTGTTAAAGCAAAAAGCATACATTTAGTCAAATATGTATTTTTAAAAGGAATTTCTCTTCCTTTCATATGTAAAAATAATATTAGTATATAATATTTTTATGACATTTTTTTTGTTGTTGACATTTTGTCTTTTAAATTGGTGCACAAGGGTTAAGAGCAGACCATTACATAGTGCTGTTTTTTGTCGTTTTTGTAGCAGCCATCATCTGTCCAGTCGTGGTTTCACACGCGTTCATTTCAGATTCATCTGACTGACTCGTGATTGCTTTTCTAGTTTTAGTGCAAAACAGACAGAATATTAAATCCTGAACATAGTGAGGTACACAAGAACAGCATACTTCATTCATGAAACATGAGCCAAAACGCATTTCTGAGGTGCTTAACCATTTCTACGAATGAAAAGAGTTTATTAAACAATTTGTGCACATAATTTGTGTCATGAATATGGAAACTTGTTTCTGCCACAGGATAAAAAAATGTATGAATAAAAAGGGTAATTGCGACTTTTTTTATATAAAAAAGTTTAATTCTAACTTTTTTTTTTACAACATATTTTTTTTCCTCAGAATTGCAAGTTTATATCTCACTGACTTTTTTTTTCCTCAGAATTGGGTTTATATCTTACAATTCTAACTTTTTTTCAGGTTTGCGAGTTTTAATTTTGCGATTCTATGTTTATATCTTACAATTCTAACTTTTCTCAGAATTAGGTTTATATCTTACAATTCTAACTTTTTCAGGTTTGCAAGTTTTAATTTTGCGATTCTATATTTATATCTTACAATTCTAACTTTTCTCAGAATTAGGTTTATATCTTACAATTCTAACTTTTTTCAGGTTTGCGAGTTTTAATTTTGCGATTCTATATTTATATCTTACAATTCTGACTTTCAGGTTTGCAAGTTTTAATTTTGCGATTCTATGTTTATATCTTACAATTCTGACTTTCAGGTTTGCGAGTTTTAATTTTGCGATTCTATGTTTATATCTTACAATTCTGACTTTCAGGTTTGCAAGTTTTAATTTTGCGATTCTATGTTTATATCTTACAATTTTAACTTTTCTCAGAATTAGGTTTATATCTTACAATTCTAACTTTTTTCAGGTTTGCGATTTTAATTTTGCGATTCTATGTTTATATCTTACAATTCTGACTTTTTCAGGTTTGCAAGTTTTAATTTTGCGATTCTATGTTTATATCTTACAATTCTGACTTTTTCAGGTTTGCAAGTTTTAATTTTGCGATTCTATGTTTATATCTTACAATTTTAACTTTTCTCAGAATTAGGTTTATATCTTACAATTCTAACTTTTTTCAGGTTTGCGATTTTAATTTTGCGATTCTATGTTTATATCTTACAATTCTGACTTTTTCAGGTTTGCAAGTTTTAATTTTGCGATTCTATGTTTATATCTTACAATTCTGACTTTTCTCAGAATTAGGTTTATATCTTACAATTCTAACTTTTTTCAGGTTTGCGAGTTTTAATTTTGCGATTCTATGTTTATATCTTACAATTCTGACTTTTTCAGGTTTGCAAGTTTTAATTTTGCGATTCTATGTTTATATCTTACAATTCTGACTTTTTCAGGTTTGCAAGTTTTAATTTTGCGATTCTATGTTTATATCTTACAGTTCTAACTTTTTCAGGTTTGCAAGTTTTAATTTTGCGATTCTATGTTTATATCTTACAATTCTAACTTTTCTCAGGTTTGCGACTTTTAAATTTTGTGATTCTATGTTTATATCTTACAATTCTAACTTTTTTTAGGTTTGCGATTTTAAATTTTGCGATTTTATGTTTATATCTTAAAATTCTGACTTTTCTCAGAATTAGGTTTATATCTTACAATTCTAACTTTTTTCAGGTTTGCGAGTTTTAATTTTTCTATTCTATGTTTATATCTTACAATTCTGACTTTTTCAGGTTTGCAAGTTTTAATTTTGCGATTCTATGTTTATATCTTACAATTATGACTTTTTCAGGTTTGCAAGTTTTAATTTTGCGATTCTATGTTTATATCTTACAATTCTAACTTTTCTCAGGTTTGCGACTTTTAAATTTTGTGATTCTATGTTTATATCTTACAATTCTAACTTTTTTTAGGTTTGCGATTTTAAATTTTGCGATTTTATGTTTATATCTTAAAATTCTGACTTTTCTCAGAATTAGGTTTATATCTTACAATTCTAAATTTTTTCAGGTTTGCGAATTTTAATTTTGCGATTCTATGTTTATATCTAGCAATTCTGTTTTTTTTCAGGTTTGCGAGTTTTAATTTTGCGATTCTATGTTTATATCTTACAATTCTGACTTTTCTCAGAATTGGGTTTATATCTCACGATTCTAACTTTTTTCAAGTTTGCGAGTTTTAATTTTGCGATTCTATGTTTTTATCTTACAATTCAGACTTTTCTCAGAATTGGGTTTATATCTTACAATTCTGGCTTTTCTCAGAATTGGGTTTATATCTCACGATTCTAATTTATTTCAGGTTTGCAAGTTTTAATTTAGAAATTCTATTTTTATAGCTTTTCATTTTGACTTTTCTCAGAATTGCAGCTTAAAACTTTGTGATTCTGAGTTTATATTGTGCGATTTAGACCTCAGAATTTGCTAGTTTTAATTTTTCAATTCTGTTTATATCTTACAGTTTTGATTTTTTTTCCTCTGAATGTAATTTATATCCTACGATTATGACTTCTCAGAATTGCGAGTTAATATTTTGCAATTCTGATCTTATATCTTAAGATTCTGACTTTTCTCAGTTTTGTTACTTTAAAGTTTCCGATTATATCTTGGGTTTATATCTTGATTCTTTTTTCCTTAGAATTGCGAGAAAAAGTATGATTTGTGAGATTTGCGAATACCTTTTTTATTTACTTTTTATCCTGTGACGGAAACAAGCTTCCGTGCATGAATGAAGTCAGACAGTTTTTACTATCAACATCATTTTGTCCTTAATAAATACCAAACATACAAAAAAAACACTGCTCTTTGAGTTTGTTGTTCGGTAGTCGCCATTTAAAAAATAGAGCTCATTTCGGTGAATGCAAGTTAAAATAACATTTCCAGTTTGTTCAATGGTAGTAATCTTCACAGATGCTGGTTAATGAGGTGTTTGGCACTTTTCGCGTTTCGCAGTTTAAAAACATCATTCGAACGTTCATAGAAAACACCATTATGACGTCCTCACACCATTGGCTGTGCTGTTGCTAGGCACCAAGCCGTTGCCGGGGTTTACGACTTGGTGAAGAGGCGTGTCCTGAACGCGTGAATACTCCCTGACTTCGGTCCTGGCCAGTAGGTGGTGCTGCTCTCCAGGGAGGATGGGCCGCCGCAGAAGCCCCTCCCCCTCAGCGATAGTCTCAGGCAGCGGTTGGCCGGCGGTCTCTGGGAGCAACGGTATGCAAATGGTGCAAAGCAAAGTGCAACAGGTGAGGATCACGTGATGCAGAAAGAAACCTTTCTGATTGTGGAGCTCCATCAGTGGCGCCGTTAGCATGCCAAAACCTGCGCTCGCCAGGACCAGACCCACACCACCACCCCTGTAACGACGAACCGAGAGACAGCCGTCAAACACATTCAACATCATCAGGTAATTCATTAAAGGTGCAGTAAGAGATTTTTCAGAAACGCGGTTGTCAATGGATCAGACCGAGGACAAAAACACACATTTAAACTTTTAGTAAAAACAGGGCTAGTGTAGGTAACTAAAACTAAAACCATAGAGAAGACTTATTGTTTCTTGACATAAACATTAACTTAATAAAAAAAACATTTTTTTATTTTTTTTTCTGATTATTGCCAAAGTAGCAACTCTTTGTGCTAAAATAACTAAAGCTGAATAAATTACAATAAAATAAAAAAATTTGTAGACATAAAAAAAATACTAATAAAAATGCACAATAAAATAACAAATTGTAAGTAAGAATAAAGTGAAAAATATATTAGAAAAAAGTTAAGGAAATATAAATATAATTAATTAAATATATTAACAAATAACTTGTAAACAATTTTCATTTAGTTTTGTTAAAACAAATTATATTTTAATTTAGTTTACATTGAACTACTAAAATAACTAAAAACAAAACAAATTAATAAAAAAAAATTATAAGCATAATCTAAAATAATTAATAAAAATGACAACAACTACATAATTACTAAAACTTTACTAAAATAAGTAAAAACAAAGATGCAAACTAATTAAAAAAATTAACAAAAACTCCATTTTTCATTTTCTTTTAGTTTAAAATAATTATCCAAAACAAATAAGTTCATAAAAAGTATATATATATATAAAAAAAAGTAATGAAATTGACAAAACAAAAAAATTATTAAACCTTAAACAAAAGAAGAATAAACTAGAAATTAGAAAATTAACATTTGGTTCAATAAGTAGAATTATTCAAACCCAAAACACAGAATGTAAGAAAAAAATTATTTGTATAAGTTTCATGATTTATAACAACCAGAGATGCTTTTGATTACTAAAATTAAATTTAGCCAAATTATAAAAAATTATATATATATATATATATATATATATATAAGAAAGAAATGACAACAAAAAACACACAAATCAGTCAGAGTTTAACCATTAAAATGATATGACTTAAATCAATTACTATTTTGAGTTTTAAATAATTATCTAAAACAAATGAGTACATAAAAAGTATATATATATATATATATATATATATATATAAAAATTGACAAAAACTAAAAAAATTACTAAAACTGAAACAGAAGTAGAATGAACCAGAAATTTGAAAATTAACATTTGGTTCAACAAGCAGAATTATTCAAACCGAAAAAAAAAACATTGAATGTAAGAAAAAAAGACTAAAATGAATTGTATAAGTTTCATGATTTCAAAAAACCAGAGATGCTTTTGATTACTAACAACAACAACAAAAATACTGAAACCTAAACAGAACTAAAATAAGAGATTTAATAATAGAATCGAATTCAAAATGACTGATACACAATTAAATTAAATGTTGCATCTATTAATATTATTTAATTAACCTCAGATAACTAACAGTGCATGGCTGTATTTGTACTAAACAGCGCTCAGTGTAAAGTGCTCCGGATTGGTCAGAACAGACTCGGAGTGAACTGACCTGATGACCGTCGGCGTGATCTCAGCGCAGTAGAAGATGCTGAGTGTGCTGACCGCATGAGACGAGAACATCCCGATGATGGAGAAGGCGTACGAGAAGCGCTGGTTCAGTGTGTCCTGCAGAACTAGTGCCAGAGAGACTATTTAGAAACACACACAGCTTGCCCCAAACATACAGTAACTTCAGTAAATCACTGCTACTTCTGTTCTTGATGCATTTAAATCAAAGCTACAATTTATGTTCAAATGGAGTGATTTTCTTTACAAAGAAATATGTGTTCGAGATTCATGAATGAAGCCCATTCTTCTTTCAGATTTTTCTATAAAGTTTGTTTCTGCTTCAGTGTTTACATCATCACAAAATTTAACTATTATTGTCCAGATCTATTCTGATAAATACAACTAAAGATATTAACATTAACACTTTTGAAAAGTGCTGTACACATACAGCGGACTCATTTTCTTTCCTCGAAAAAACTAACATTAAAATCACAACATTATTCACAATTACTTTATTTATTGACATCCCTAGTAATTTATTGCTTTAAAAATATTTTTATATTTCCTCTCAATGCATTGGTGTGATAATACACTGAATATATATATATATATATATATATATATATATATATATATATATATATATATATATATATATATTCATATATTCATATAAAATATAATATATGGTAGCCTGTTTCCAGACCAAATTTACCTTTTGTTTAAAAAACAAAACAAAAAACACTTTGAGAAATTACTTATATAAATAATTAACATTAACGTATATACATTATATATATATATATATATATATATATATATATATATATATATATATATATATATATACATACACGAGTGTGTGTTAAATAACACCAAATATAATTTATAATATTATGAATAATTTATGACTCGGGATGTTTAAAATGTATTTGTAGAAAATAAAAATATTACTAAAATTAACATTATTTATAGAAATGTAAAGTGTTACTGTCCAGCCATAGTATTTTTATTTATTTGATTATTTTAATATATTTTAATGTAATTCTTTATTTTAATCAGGTTTTATGTATTAATTTATTTTATGTTTTATTTCTGTAATATTTTAATTTTATATTTTAATTTATTTTAATCTTTGTTTTAGTCTATTTTTTATTTTAATTTAAATAGAATAAAATATTGATTAAAATAAATGAATGTAAATTAAATGCATTTCTACTGGATTTTAATAACTATGCATGATAAAAATAAATACAAAATATTCTCTCTAATGCATATGTATCATTTTAAATTACCTTTATAATATATCAATTGATTAATTAAAAATTTTTTTTTTATATTCAAGTTTTTTAAGTTTATTTGTATAGCGCTTTTTACAATACAAATCGTTCCAAAGCAACTTTACAGAAAATTATGTTTCTACAATATTTAGTAGTAGCTAGTAGTTTGTGCACATTTGACAGGATTTTAGAAAAAATTAAAAATAATAATAATAATACAAGACGTAGCTTGTGTAAATCCTAGTTACCACGGGATGTAAATCCACGGGATAGAATGCAGTTTTTGTAACATTGGAAATATGATTTTCAAAAGACAAATTGCTGTCCAATAGCTGACAAATTGTTGTGCCTCTCTTGCCTGCGGGTGTCGCTGTTGGACAGTGTTTTCTCTACTTCCTGTTGGCCTTCTGTAGCAAATTGTAGCTCCGTGTAGCTGTTTTTATTTTATTTTTTTCTCTAGAATCTTTATCTTACTATCACTCTCTGTTTTTTTAAAGTGGTAAAATATAACTTAATTCACACCATATTTCTGATATTATCGATCAATCTTATCAGATTAACTTTGATCGTTCACTTTTATTTTATATCCGTGAGTGCAGTACACCTGCAAAGCGTTAGCACTCGTTAGCTTGTCATTAGCGTCTTCATTCGAACCTATCGCTGTTTTCTTTTCTCCTCTCCCTTGCTCCAGTTTTTCACAAGTTCATCAAACAACCGCAGTAAGAATATTTCATCAAGCACGGTGAGTAATGGCTTCTCCTATCATTGTTTCTTGCACCTCTTGCCACATGTACAGTTTATCTATCTCTGTCGCTGATGAGGGATTCACATGTGATAAATGCAGGGAAATAGTTAGGCTGACAGAGAAGATTTCAGAATTAGAGACACGCATCCAAACTTTAATTGAGGACAGTAAGAATGTTAGGGCTCTAGATACGGCTTTGGATGCGTCTAGCTCAGGGATTCCTGTACATTGTTCGGTTCCGGCAACAGAGCCCCTGCAGCAGGGCAACTGGGTGACGGTGAGGCAGCGTAGTCGTGGGTCAAAACACCGCTCTTCTGTTCCGATCAAAACATTAAACAGGTTCTCCCCACTCAGTGACGCACCCACTGAGAAACCTGATGAAAGTGCTCTAGTTATTGGTGATTCTATTGTACGGAACGTGAATATAGAGACACCAGCCACCATAGTCTAATGTTTACCGGGAGCCAGAGCGCCTGACATCTTGGCAAATTTAAAAGTGCTGGCTAATGCTAAACGTAAATACAGTAAGATTGTTATTCATGCCGGCGCTAATGATGTTCGACTTCGCCAGTCGGAGATCACTAAAAATAACATTAAAGAGGTGTGTGAACTTGCAAGCACGATGTCAGACACTGTAATATGCTCTGGTCCCCTCCCTGCTTACCGTGGTGATGAGATGCATAGCAGATTGTCATCACTCAATGGCTGGATGTCTAAGTGGTGCCCACAGAATTACATAGGTTTCATAGACAATTGGACGAGCTTTCGGGGCAGACCTGACCTGTTTAAAAGAGATGGTCTTAATCCCTCCTGGGGTGGCGCCACTCTTCTCTCTAGAAATATGGCAAATAGTCTTAGTGTTTATACTTGACTAACTGGGGCCCAGGTCAGGAAGCAGACAGACTGGCTAAACCGACCGTCTGCTAGCTGCCTCCCGTCACAGAGGTCAGTTAATTCTCAGCACATAGAGACTCTTTCACCTAGATATCACACTATAGAGACTGTGTCTGTTCCCCGAACTAGAAAATACAAAAAACGTCCAAACCAGGTTAAGATTAACAATTTAATTGAGGTTCAACAAATAAAAAACGGATGCATTATGGATAAACAAATGATAAAGCTTGGCTTATTGAATATCAGATCCCTTTCTACGAAAACACTTTTTGTAAATAATATGATCACTGATCATAATATAGATGTGCTCTGTTTGACAGAAACCTGGCTAAAACCTGATGATTACATTATTTTAAATGAGTCCACCCCCCAAGATTACTGTTATAAACATGAGCCACGTCTAAAAGGCAAAGGTGGAGGTGTTGCTTCAATCTATAACAACGTTTTCAGGATCTCTCAGAGAGCAGGCTTCAAGTATAACTCATTTGAAGTAATGGTACTTCATATAACATTATCCAAAGAAACAAATGTTAATGATAAATCCCCTGTTATGTTTGTACTGGCTACTGTATACAGGCCACCAGGGCACCATACAGACTTTATTAAAGAGTTTGGTGATTTTACATCTGAGTTAGTTCTGGCTGCAGATAAAGTTTTAATAGTTGGTGATTTTAATATCCATGTTGATAATGAAAACGATGCATTGGGATCAGCATTTATAGACATTCTGAACTCTATTGGTGTTAGACAACACGTTTCAGGACCTACTCATTGTCGAAATCATACTCTAGATTTAATACTGTCACATGGAATTGATGTTGATGGTGTTGAAATTATTCAGCCAAGTGATGATATCTCAGATCATTATTTAGTTCTTTGCAAAATTCATATAGCCAAAATTGTAAATTCTACTTCTTGTTACAAGTATGGAAGAACCATCACTTCTAACACAAAAGACTGCTTTTTAAGTTATCTTCCTGATGTATCCAAATTCCTTAGCATATCCAAAACCTCAGAACAACTTGATGATGTAACAGAAACTATGGACTCTCTCTTTTCTAGCACTTTAAATAAAGTTGCTCCTTTACGCTTAAGGAAGGTTAAGGAAAACAGTTTGACACCATGGTATAATGAGCATACTCGCACCCTAAAGAGAGCAGCCCGAAAAATGGAGCGCAGCTGGAGGAAAACAAAACTAGAGGTATTTCGTATTGCTTGGCGGGAAAGTAACATATCCTACAGAAAAGCATTAAAAACTGCTAGATCCGACTACTTTTCTTCTCTTTTAGAAGAAAACAAACATAACCCCAGGTATTTATTCAATACAGTGGCTAAATTAACGAAAAATAAAGCCTCAACAAGTGTTGACATTTCCCAACACCACAGCAATAATGAGATTATGAACTACTTCTAAAATCGATACTATTAGAGATAAAATTGCAACCATTCAGCTGTCAGATACAGTATCATATCACACAGTGCACTATAGACCCCCTGAGGAACAGTTCCACTCATTCTCTACTATAGGAGAGGAAGAATTGTATAAACTTGTTAAATCATCTAAACCAACAACATGTATGTTAGACCCTATACCATCTAAGCTCCTGAAAGAGGTGCTTCCAGAAGTCATAGATCCTCTTCTGACTATTATTAATTCCTCATTGTCATTAGGACATGTCCCCAAAACCTTCAAACTGGCTGTTATTAAGCCTCTCATCAAAAAACCACAACTTGACCCCAAAGAACTAGTTAATTATAGACCAATCTCGAATCTCCCTTTTCTGTCCAAGATACTAGAAAAGGTGGTATCCACACAATTATATTCCTTCTTAGAGAAAAATGGTATATGTGAGGATTTCCAGTCAGGATTTAGACCGTATCATAGTACTGAGACTGCTCTTCTTAGAGTTACAAATGATCTGCTCTTATCATCTGATCGTGGGTGTATCTCTCTATTAGTTTTATTGGATCTTAGTGCTGCGTTTGACACAATTGACCACAACATTCTTTTGCATAGACTTGAATACTTTGTTGGCATCAGTGGAAGTGCATTAGCATGGTTTAAATCGTACTTATATGACCGCCATCAGTTCGTAGCAGTGAATGAAGATGTATCCTATCGATCACAAGTGCAGTATGGAGTACCTCAAGGCTCAGTACTAGGGCCGCTACTCTTCACGCTTTATATGTTACCCTTGGGAGATATCATCAGGAAACATGGTGTTAGCTTTCACTGTTATGCTGATGATACTCAGCTCTATATTTCTTCGCAGCCCGGTGAAACACACCAATTTGAAAAACTAATGGATTGCATAGTCGATATAAAAAACTGGATGACGAGTAATTTCTTACTGCTAAATTCTGAAAAAACAGAGGTGTTAATTATAGGACCTAAAAACTCTGCTTGTAATAACCTAGAACACTGTCTAAGACTTGATGGTTGCTCTGTCAATTCTTCGTCATCAGTTAGGAACCTAGGTGTGCTACTTGATCGCAATCTTTCCTTAGAAAGCCACGTTTCTAGCATTTGTAAAACTGCATTTTTCCATCTCAAAAATATATCTAAATTACGGCCTATGCTCTCAATGTCAAATGCAGAAATGTTAATCCATGCATTTATGACCTCAAGGTTAGATTATTGTAATGCTTTATTGGGTGGTTGTTCTGCACGCTTAGTAAACAAACTACAGCTAGTCCAAAATGCAGCAGCAAGAGTTCTTGCTAGAACCAGGAAGTATGACCATATTAGCCCGGTCCTGTCAACACTGCACTGGCTCCCTATCAAGCATCGCATAGATTTTAAAATATTGCTTATTACTTATAAAGCCCTGAATGGTTTAGCACCTCAGTATTTGAATGAGCTCCTTTTACATTATAATCCTCTACGTCCGCTACGTTCTCAAAACTCAGGCAATTTGATAATACCTAGAATATCAAAATCAACTGCAGGCGGCAGATCCTTTTCCTATTTGGCGCCCAAACTCTGGAATAACCTACCTAACATTGTTCGGGAGGCAGACACACTCTTGCAGTTTAAATCTAGATTAAAGACCCATCTCTTTAACCTGGCATACACATAACATACTAATATGCTTTTATTATCCAAATCCGTTAAAGGATTTTTAGGCTGCATTAATTAGGTAAACCGGAACCGGAAACACTTCCCATAACAACCTATGTACTTGCTACATCATTAGAAGAATGGCATCTACGCTAATATTTGTCTGTTTCTCTCTTGTTCCGAGGTCACCGTGGCCACCAGATCCAGTCTGTGTCCAAATCAGAGGGTCACTGCAGTCACCCGGATCCAGTACGTATCCAGACCAGATGCTGGATCAGCACCTAGAAAGGACCTCTACATCCCTGAAAGACAGCGGAGACCAGGACAACTAGAGCCCCAGATACAGATCCCCTGTAAAGACCTTGTCTCAGAGGAGCACCAGGACAAGACCACAGGAAACAGATGATTCTTCTGCACAATCTGACTTTGCTGCAGCCTGGAATTGAACTACTGGTTTCGTCTGGTCAGAGGAGAACTGGCCCCCCAACTGAGCCTGGTTTCTCCCAAGGTTTTTTTCTCCATTCTGTCACCGATGGAGTTTCGGTTCCTTGCCGCTGTCGCCTCTGGCTTGCTTAGTTGGGGACACTTCATCTACAGCGATAGTGTTGACTTGATTGCAAATAAATGCACAGACACTATTTAACTGAACAGAGATGACATAACTGAATCCAATGATGAACTGCCTTTAACTATCATTTTTGCATTATTGACACTGTTTTCCTAATGAATGTTGTTCAGTTGCTTTGACGCAATGTATTTTGTTTAAAGCGCTATATAAATAAAGGTGACATTGACATTGACATTGACAATATAACACCCAGATTTTTGACTGTAGAGGAAGTAACAATACATCCGTCTAGCTGCAGATTGTAATCTACAAGATTCTGTGTGGTGTTTTTTGGTCCAATAATTAATATCTCTGTTTTATCCGAATTTAATTGGAGAAAATTATTTGTCATCCAATCTTTTACATTTTTATATTACCTTAGGTTAAATTAAACCAAATACAATTTATTATTTTATGCAAAATGTATAACTCAGAATGTTTAAAATGTATCAGTAGAAAATAATTAACATTAATAATTGCTGGTTATTGCTCGATGCAATTTCATGTTAGCTACAATATTGCATGATTACTTAAATGCATTTGATCATTTATATTTAGCATTCATTATTCCCTGCATGTCACAACAGTGCTTCATAAAAAATGTATGCTAATGCATGATATTATTGTATTACCTGCATCGTGCAATAGACTGTACTTCCCGATCACTGTATAAGGAGAAAGAGGCATCTGTTAGTAAACGCGCAGAGACCGATGCACGCGCACAGAGTCTCCGTCATCACGTGCTGTACGTACGGTTGAGCAAACCCAGCTGCAGCAGCGAAGCCAGAGCCGTGATGATCATGAAGGTGAGCAGTCCTCCTCTCCTGCCGAAGCCAGCCACCACCGGAAACAGCACCAGGCAGGATGCGATGGCGATTGCCGCGAGTGCGTAATAGTGCAGGTGAGACGCGCTGCCCTCCAGAACACTGCGCGCAAAGCAGTGATGGATGCCGTAACCCGTCAACCTGAGAGCAGCACACAGAGCCGATGATTCAGAGTCGAGAGCAGAACAAACACACAACGATTTGCTCGCAGAGTAGAGCTGTGTCTCGGAGAGAGAGAGAGAGCGCTTTGACTGCCGCAAAACGTCTCCGGTTACTATCGTAACCTCGGTTCCCTGAGAGGCGGGAATGAGACATTACGTCAGCTAAGACGTATATGGGAACTCTTCCCTTCTCCACTTTAACTGAAATCTTATTGGCTAACGCCAGCTGGGGACAGCTGGCCAATTGACGCGAAGCATGCAAATACTGACAGGTCAGCGGGCAGTATAAAATGCATGGGCGCGAAAATTACGTCAGAATCACGACTGAACGCTAGCACAGCTGATCAAACAGCGACCACGGCGGCTAACGTAATGTCTCGTTCCCACCTCTCAGGGAACCGAGGTTACGATAGTAACCGGAGATGTTCCCTCTCGAGGCAGTAACTCAACATTAAGTCAGCTAAGACGTATATGGGAACTGTATAAAATCCCGCCGTGACAGCAGTGAAGATAAGCCCTGAACGGAGTCAATCACCCCCACACATAAGCAGGACAGTTCTAGCCAATGGCCGTGTCGCTAAGAGTGCTTGCATCTGATAGGCGGAACTAGGCCAATGAGACATCTGCTCCGACCCTAACAAAATTTGCATAACTTCAATCAATAAATCGAAGTCTGCACTAACCAGGGCAGACACAACGCAATAAGCACTGAAGCATGAGAGTTAAACAGAGTCGATGGTGTTTGCGGTGACAAATGCATAAACCATTTAAACCATAACACAGAGTTAGCAGCCATGGTAACTACTGTATAGCTGGTTATAACAGAATGAATAAAACTTAACTCACCGAAAGTACATGTGGCGCTTCAGAAGGTACATCCAGCTTGTAAAACCTGGCGATTGTGTTCTGGGAAGACCAGCCAGCAGCAAAACATAAATACTGGACAGACATACCTCTAGACCAGGCCCCTGAGGAAGCATTTATATTGTCCTCGCAGAATGAGTTCTGATGTTGAGGGGATAATCCTTCCCCTGGCATTCGATAGCGTCCACGATCCAGTGAGAAAGTCTCTGTTTAGAAACAGCACGTCCCTTATTACATCCACCAAGCACACGAACAGCTGGTCCGACTGACGAAAGGCGGCCGAGCGATTCATATACATCCGTAAAACCCTAACAGGGTCCCGGCGCTCTGAGTATCAGCGTCACGCGAGGCTGACGGCTCAACAGATAAGGCGGGTAGGGAAACAAAACGGTGTATCGAGTGACTTCGGAACGAAACCCGGTCTCGGCCGGAGAGTGACGTTACAGTCGCCAGGTCCGAAACCGATGCAATATCGTTCACCAAACGCAAAGCAGACTTTAGGGAAGCTCCTTAACCGCAATCGAAGCTAAGGGCTCGAACGGTAGTAAGAGATAGATCCCTCAAACTAGAGCTAAATCCCACGGCGGCACGGAAGGCGGCCATGAAGTACACAATATCCTTGCTCCCCTGAGAAAACTGATTACCAGAGTGTGCTTACCGATCGTTTGCCCGTCAACTGGGGAACGAAAAGCGGCAATAGCGGTCACATACACCTTCAGCGTGGATGGTTTCAAACTCCCGCTATCCATACTGTGCTGTAGAAAGAGCAAAACATCCGACACGGAACAGGTCCCCGGGTCAATTTAAATGTCCTCGCATCATTTTGTGAAAACTCCCCACTTCTGCACATAGCAGCGAATGTTTGATGGTGCTCGTGTCTCTGTAAGTGTGTTTAGCACTCGTGAGTGCAGAGCGTCCCGCATATTATGGTCCACGCAGCGGCCACACATGAAGGTTCCACAGCACATGCCATATTGTGCCGTTCGCCTGAGACAGCAGGTCCTGCCTGACGGGGATTCGCCATGGGAGAGCCATCAATAACTCTATCAGGTACGCGAACTAGGGCTGATTCGGCCAGTTCAGGGCCACGAGTATAACTGACGCTCTCTCCTCCCTGATTTTGCACAACACAGGCAGAATCTTCACCGGAGGGAACGTGTAAGCCTGGCTTCCAGCCAACGCGATGTCAGAGCATCTCCCGGCAGGGGGGAGTGAGATAGCGAGAAGAACGTCTTACAGTGTGTGTTCTCGCTCGTGGCAAACAAATCCACTTCCTCCCTCCCAATCATTAGATCTGATCCTGGGTGAAGCCTCCATCTCCTTGAGGAATCCCGTTCCTCGAAAGCATGCTCACTCCACGGTTCAAAGTACCGGGGATGTGCGACGCTCTTATGGAGATTAATGTCGGTCCGCCCACAACAGGAGACTCACTGCCTGTTTGAATAGAGCTCTGGAGCGCACGCCACCCTGGCGATTTATGTACGAGACCACAGACGTGTTGTCGGTTTGAATCAGTACATGTTGCTGCTCCAATTTCGACCGAAAGGCTTGCAGGGCTAAGGACATCGCTTCCAATTCCAAACGGTGTATGTGCCACCTTCTCTGTTACTCCAACCACAGGCCTGAGGCAGGTACGCCTAGACGCACTGCTCCTCAGCCTAAAGTAGACGCGTTCGTAGAGAAAAGAGCTCCTGGGCTGAACATATCCGGGCTGTTCTACGGTCTCAGAGTGCTGACGCAACTGTGAATGACCATATGTGCTTGTGGACCAAAGACCACGCCCTCGGCGGAACTCGAGTTACAGCCAAAACAGTAGCAGCCGCAATGTAGCAGACCCAGATGGCGCACTGAAGAAGCCGCCGCCATCAGTCCCAGAAGCCTCTGAATTCCCTCAGTGTAAACGACCTGCCCGGTCCGAAACAGCGCAGAGTCGATGAAATGCTCTAGAGAGAGATGGGCTCGCATCGCCATCGAGTCCAAACATATTCCCAGATATGTTACAGTCCGACTCGTAAAAACATGCTCTTCTACTTATTCACACGCAGTCCCAGCGTATCCAAACGGCGAAGCATTGTTTACACATGACTGATAGCACATCTCTTGAGTGGGCTAAAATCAGCCAATCGTCCAGATAATTCAACATGCGCATTCCGCTCGATCTGAGGGGAAATTTCGCTCTATCGCTCCCTCTCGAGCAGACTGAGAACTTCCTGTCGCAGAACAGGATGGTTCTGGGGCAAAGTCAGTGACGGGACCACGCCATTGAAGTTGGGAGGTTTGCGTTTGAATTGGAGAGAATATCCATCGTGAATTATTTCCAGTATCCACGGTGAAACGCCCGGGATAGCCCTCCTACCGTCCATGAAATGACACCACGGACGTGTTACCTCTACAGCCACTGATGGCTTATTTTGACCAGGGCCCCGCCCCCGCGAGGCTGGAAGCACTGGCGGGGAGGGCGGGTCGCGTCGCGTAATGGTGTGACACTCTTGTGCCATCGAGAGGCCATTATAATCATGGGTTTGTGGCTCTGCGCTGTTTGAGACAGGGCGAGTGACACAATGTTGGGTGCAAGAATTTGGATAAATGCTTTAATAGTAAAATTTTTACTCACACAAACATCATATAAACACATATAGCAATCGTCACCCATAGTGACATGGGGGACATGATGCATGTGTTTTTGTGGTGTTAGCACTCTCGCTCCCACGGGAGGCCATTATAATCATAGGTTGTGGCTCTGCACTGTTCTGAGACAGGGCGAGTGACACAGTGATGAGTGTAAGAGGAAGTAAAGCTCTTTTGTTGATTGTATACATGCTTTAATTGTGGAACTCACACAAACAGCATTTAAACAGACATAGCAATCGTCACCCGAAGGAACATGGGGGACATAATGCATCTGAACATGGAGGCTGACACCGTGTTTTTGTGGTGTTGGGAATCTCGCTCCCTCGCGAGGCCATTATAATCATGGGTTGTGGCTCAGCGCTGCTATGAGACAGGGCAAGTGACACAGTGTTGAGTGTAAGAGAAAGAAAAGGTCTTTTGTTGATTGTGTACATGCTTCTATTGTGGAACTCACACAAACAGCATTTAAACACACATAGCAATCGTCGCCCGAAGGAAATGGGGGACATGATGCATTTGAACATGGCACTTGGGGGCGGGGCCTCCCGCGCACTCACTCTTTCACTATCGGTCAGTCAGGGAGACGGCTCGATGGCGCGCTGGCTCTCTCGCGGCGCGGGGTCCTCAACCGACCCTGACGTTTCCTCCAAGGTTCTTACCACTGCTAGTTTCGGCCAAAACGAGCGTCCGGTTCAGGGCGGGGTGTCACTGCGGGCTATTTTAGCTGGTCTTAGAGCCTGACGAGGTGCATAAGAGCGGTACCTAGCAGATGAAGACTGGAGTGAGCGACGGGGCATCATGTGGCTCATCGCTTTGATGCGCTTTCTGCGTCTCTGAGAGAAGCTCCATGACGTCACCAAAGAGGCCGGAGGGAGCAACTGGAACGTTTAGGAGCGTCCTACGGTCCGCGTCTTCCAGGACAGCTAGGGTAAACCATAGGTGCCTGTAAGGATGACCATGAGCCCCATGAAATGGCTGAGCAGAGCGCTTAGTAACCATTAGCGCGAGATCAGTTGCCGCGTGCAGATCCTTGATGACGTCAGCGCTACTGTGGCGCCATCTGCCTGAAACACCTTGAGTGTTGCCCTGGCATGAAGAGCAGAAGCTGCCTTCCCTCAGAAGTATAGGCTTTGTCCGTCTAAGGTCCGTGAACCGCACGGCTTGGAAGGCAGGCTGTGGTCCGAACCAAATGCAGAGGGAAATGGGCACAGGTGCACAGTCTCCTCGACGGGGGGAGGGTTTCCGCCCCATCCACGTGCGTGAACATGGCCTGCGTAGCAGAGTGGGTGCGTGCCGATTGGGGTGCAACCCACGACTTCACCACGAGCTCTTGCATGCCTCAATGCCGTCTGGTAGCAGCTCGACTGGAGGAGCCACGAGTCCAGTTACCTTTCACAGGCTCGTCAGGTGCGTTGCAAGCGAGACCCAGCTCCGTGACGGCCTTTCCGAAGACCCTGACGAGCTCCTCCTGGAGGTCTGCAGGGCCCTCTTGGTCGGGGCGGTCCCTCTTTACTGAGAGGCCCAAACCTTTTCCGATGTCGAAAGCGACATGGAGTCGTTTCCTCGCCAGCTCCGAAGAGGACGAAGTTCGCGGGGCGGAAGCTATCGTCCATCACGCCGACGTCAAACTCGTCTTCGGGCGGGGGAGGGCCCACCAGCGGCTCGCTGGCGGCAGTGGGCCTCATTCCCGCTGTTTTCCGAGCCACTCTGGCTCTGAGGGCGCGCACTGGCAGCTCGGCACAGTGGGCGCACGTGTGGTCCGTGTGAGAATCCCAGGCAGGTCACACAGAACTGGTGAAGGTCAGAATCTAGCATTAGCAGCCATCGGATGCGGAGAGGAAAAACAGGGTGAGTAGTCCTCTATTGCAACTTCCACGATGACTTAGATAAGACTCCTAGCGTGAAGAAAGAGATTCTGATGTAATTTTCACGCCCATGCATTTTATACTGCCCGCTGACCTGTCAGTATTTGCATGCTTCGCGTCAATTGGCCAGCTGTCCCCAGCTGGCGTTAGCCAATAAGATTTCAGTGAAAGTGGAGAAGGGAAGAGTTCCCATATACGTCTTAGCTGACGTAATGTCTCGTTCCAGCCTCGAGAGGGAACTGCGGGAGAAATCATCCACATCCGGGGATTCGCAAAGGAGTGACAGGCGGTCCGTGCATAAGTTTTCAGTAAAAAAAATTTAATAATGAGAAATATGATTATTACAATAAATAAATAATATTTATATCAAATAAATAAAAATGTAAAAATAAGTACATTATACATATATATATATATATATATATATATATATATATATATAAGATTATATAAGATTAAAATAAGTTTTAAAATTATTACAATAAATAAATAATATTTATATTAAATAAATAAAAATGTGAAAAAAACATAAATAATTTAATTAATAGTTTTTAATGAAATTTTTATTTATTTTAATATTTTTATGCATTTATTTATTTCGATCAATTTTATTAATGTACTTATTTTAGTCTAATATTTATGCATTTATTTTAATCATATTTTAATGTAATTCATACTTATTATTTTTTGTATTTTTTTTATCTGTTTTAATATAATTTTATGTATTTATCCTGTTTTTATGTATTTATATATTTCAAATTTTTTATGTAATTATTAATGTATTTATTTATTTTAATGTATGTTTTTATTTTAATCCAATTTGTAAATAAATAAATACAACAATTCATCATCTATCTATCTATCTTATTATTTATATTTATATTTTTTATTTCTGTATTTGTTGTAATCTATTTTTCAATCTAATTTTATCTATGTATTAAATCTGTTTTTAACTATTTATAAATTTCAATGTTTCTTTTGTGTTTTTTATTTTGATCTATATTTTTTTATGCATTTATTTATTTATTTTAATGCATGTTGTTATTTTAATCTAATGTTTTAATAAATAAATACATAATAATTTAGTAAAATAAATAAATAAATAAACAAGATAAAATAATTAAATGAAAATTCTAAAAATAAGTAAGTAAAAACATAATACATCTAACAGTACTGTACTATGAGAAGAAAAAATACAATAAAGAAATTAAATATTTTCCAAACAAAATGTAAAATTTAAACTATAAAGATGCCTGTGACATCTAAGATTGGAAACCCCTGATCTAGATGACAAATTACTAAACCACATGTAATGCTCAAGAGTCAATCCCAGAATGCATTGCAACAAGTTTCGAATCTACATGAGCTCTCTGTGTTTAAGAGGTCGAGATGCAGCACTCACGAGTTCACACACAGGACGACGGTGTTCTTCCACAGGTTTCTGGTGCTGGTTATCTGCGTCACACAGTACGTCTTCGGCTTCTGCTGCAGCTCTGTCTCCAGCTCTGCAAAACCATCCTCATCATCATCATCATCCTCATCATCATCTTCCTCACGCTGGAGGTAAAGCGCTCTAAATGCAGCAGCTCTGCTCACCTGAGAGGATGCCGCTGGAGTCGGTTGCCGTGGCGATGCTGTTGCTATGGGCGATGCGATACATCTGTTGCTTGGCTCTTTGGTAATGTTGAGTGACCAACAACCAGCGCAGAGACTCCGGAAACATCCTGAGCAGAGAAACACCAGAGCGGGACGCTTAAAATTAGACATAAAACTGCGCAAAAAATGATTTTCTTTGAGTATTTTGGTCTTGTTTTCGGAAAAAAAACACAGAATTTAAGAAGACATTATTTGTCAAGGTTGATTATATAACACTTACAACTAATAAAAAGATTAAAATAGAAATGAGAAAATTAACATCTGGTTCAATTAGCAGAATTATTCAAACCAAAAACACAAAGTTTAAGTAAAAAAGACAAATTGATTGTATAAGTTTCATGATTTCAAACAACCAGATATGCTTTTGATTACTAAAATTTAATTTAGACATATAAATTACATTAAAATAAAGAAAATTCTAAAATTATTAATTTATTATTTCTGTATTTGTTTTAATCTGTTTTAATCAGATTTTATGTGTTTAATCTGTTTTTGTGTCCGTTTTATATATTTAGATTTTTTTAATCAAATTATCAATTTATTTATTTTAATATTTTAATTTTAATCACATTTTTAAATAAATAAATACAAAAAACAAGATTGTGTAAGTTTCATGATTTCAAACAACCAGATATGCTTTTGATTACTAAAATTTAGACATTGAAACAAAATTATATTTGTATACAAAAAAAAAGATGGAATTTAGGAGATAGGGCTTATTAAAACATAAGTTTCCCAATTTCAATCAATTAAACAGTTTATTTTTAAATACTAAAATTAAATTTAAACATTTAAACAAAAACTAAGAAAGAAATTACAACACGGAAAAACACAGAAAGAGTTTATCCATTAAAACTGAATCACTTAAATCAATTAAAACATTCAAATAAATAATAATTAAAAAAGGAATTGATAAA